>NC_142944.1:28835287-28887787 GCF_046866305.1 Octopus bimaculoides | reverse complement strand
TATGTACTGACCAGTTGGTCTAATGTGTGGGAGGTAGCAAAAAAGAGCAAAAGGATGCAGTAAAATTATGAGAAGTGCAAGTGAATGAGCTGATGTAGTAGAAGCGGTTGTAGACACTAGTGGGGACAGTGGTGTTGAAGAAGGGACAGGTGTGGTAACATGGATGAAAGCCAGGTTCAGTGTGAGAAGAAGAAAGAAGCATATAGGTTGCGGGCACATTTGAAGAGGGATAGTAGGTAAGGGGAAGAAAGGGAAGCAGGTAAGGGTGAGGTGGATATGGGGGGTGTGCAGTCAAGAGACCAGGCATGGAAGAGGGTGGATTGGATCATGGTAAGGGTACATACATATTCATGCATATCTATACACACACACACATATATATGCATATACACATACATATATATATGTTACAGTCATAAACAACCACCAGGGACAAACAATACAAATGAAAAATATAATATAGTATGGGATTCCATACAGCTTCTGTACCAAATTCACTCACAGGGCATTGGTTGATTTGGGGCTATAGAAGACTTGCCCAAAGTGCTAAGCAGTGCAAAGTGAGCTTCTTAAAACACATACATATACAGACATAAATCATCATCAGTCATCTACAGATGAAACTATAACATTCTCTGCCTCCAACTGTCTTAGTCCCTCAACAAAACTGATTTTAGAATCAGTTTATACCAGTACTGTTCCTGAGCATTCTTGGAAAGATCTTTATTCCTGCTCTTCTGTGCTGCCTACCCTCCTGATGATGATCAAAATAAAAGTTTAGAAACTGGTTGGTTCCCAGCTCTATGGCAATGGCCAGCAAAGTGCTGTTTTCTCTGCCAAACAGTAACTGACAGCTGTGACATGCCTTGGTATAGTTCTATGTTGGTTGTATGATGTCTTCAGCTGATGTTAAAATTTTCTCAATAGCTTAACATAAAATCCATCTATTTTAAAAATCCATCTATCTTTATAATCCATCTATTTTTATTTTTATAATCTATTTCTATTTTAATAATCCATTTTTATTTTAAAAATCTATCTATTCTTATCGATAATAGACATAAACACAAACACATATTCTCAAATAATGCATGCATATATAGATATATATGTGCATTTGTATGCATATCAAGTATACATTTATATACTAATAAATTTGCAAGCTCATATGCATATGAAATTATATGCACGAACACTATACATATACATGAACCAGTGAGGAAATCTACCTTGTTAATGACTTGCTAGAAATAGCAGTTAAATCTTCCTCAAATCACATTGTACAATCTGAAAAAAATTTCTGATATATTGGATTTTGTAGACACTTGATAGATGTTGCTGATCATGGTTGGAATGCATTTAAACATAAGTTTTCCGTATCAGTGTTGATCTGGGGGTTAAAGAAACAACAACACAATCACATGAACACAAACTCTAGGAATTATATAACCACTTTAAGTGGCTTGCATCTTCTGAAAGTTTTTAACTATATCCAAGACTGAGGTTTTTCTTGCACTGACATCACTGCATTTTTCCACTTTGCACTTTTCAGTGTTTGTTTGATTTTTCTGAAAATAACAAAGAAAAGGTTTGTTGTATAATACTTCTAAAATTTTTGAGTTTTTACTTACACTTGATACTGAAATAGATTCTTGAAATGAATTATTTTCCTGTAGAGGAATTATATTTATATTATAATGGAGATTATGTCAGTATATCTATACATGTAACTAAAACACCACCAGCCCTTCATCTCACCCATGTACTATACCATCTCTTATACCAATCATCTCTCTAAGAGAATGAAATAAAGAGTGTAAACAGGAGAGTTTTCTGGTTAGTGAGTCACATCTGGTCTATGTGCTGTATTGCTGACTAATAATTTTATTCATATGTGATGTTAATGTATGCTGGGTGGTCTTGTGTTCAACAAGGGAGCTTCTACATTGTGGGAGATTTGGCTGTTGTTTTAAGCAGGCAGACTAACAATCTTAAAGGAGACAGATAATGTAGTTCCTAGCATCCATTGGAATGTCTCATCATGTGTATTTTTTAACAGAGATAAACAACATCAACAACCAAGTCTATTTTGAGCAAATGAGGGGAGGGACTCTGCATAGTGGCTTGATCTGCTAGAAATAGCAGCCAAAGTTCTCTTGAATCACACCCTACTGCAGTGTTACCCAACATGGGCACTAGCAACCCCTTGTGGAAGCTGTTGTGTTGAAAGAAGGCGTTGGGAGATTTTACTTCATGGGGGGGGGGGGCGAATATACTCAAGTAGGCAGTGAGCATTTACCCATTCTTCTTTCAAATTTTCAAAAATTTAAAAAACACTTTCCACTTTGGCGACAAAGCAAATTCCTGGTATCATGTGTAACTGGTGTCGCTAAAGTAAAAACCCCAAAACAAAAACAAAAAAGTAGATGAATGGTGACAGATGACTAAAAGAAAAAGAAATAATGAATAAAAGCGAAAAACTGAATGCGTGTATGTGTATGTGTTTGTGTGCAAATATTGAATATATAAAGAATAGTGGTCAGAATTTTGGATGAAATGGATGAAACTGGCTTTTGGGAATGGCTGATATGTATGTGTGTATGTGTATGTTTGTATAACCTACACTAGTGTTGCGTAACCAGCCCACTCAAAAGTACCTTGGATTGTAGGGTGACATGCCATGCTTGAGGAGACCTATTGAGTCAAGTACATCAAAACCAAAATCAAGTGGAAATTGTAGTTTGATCCCTGTGCCAGTGCCACATAAACAGCACCATCCGAACGTGGCTGATACCAGCGCCACCTTGACTGGCTTCCATGCCAGTGACACATAAAAAGTACCAACCGATCATGGTCATTGCCAGCCCCCTTTGGCTCCTGTGCAAGTGGCACGTAAAAAGCACCCACTACACTCTCGGAGTGGTTGGCGTTAGAAACACTGCCAGATCAGATTGGAGCTTGGTGCAGCCTCCTGGCTTCCCAGACTCCAGTCAAATTGTTCAACCCATGCCAGCATGGAAAGCGGACATTAAATGAGGATGATGATGATGATGTGAGTATGTTGCTGTTTTGAATTCCTTTCTGTGATTGAACTTAAATGGACCTCTAGCAATTAAAGGTCCAACCACATGCATGCATACACACACACACATACACATTTTAGGCTTTGTACCCATTTGAACAGCAGCCTTACACCATATAACGCGATACGTCTTATGTTCCAAAATTTAAATTTTGAATTTGCTTTAATTATAAAATTACGCCTCAGCTAAAATCACTTTTTGGCTTTAGAAAACAGAACCTTTTCTTTCTCTTTCTATATTTTTTGTTAAGTTAGAATTGGAAAATACTGTTTTGGTCAGTATTTTCCAATTTTTTTTTCTTGTATCAAGCAATGAAGGGAAGCATTCAAAAAGAAATTAAATTCATAGAGCTGAACAAATTCAAAGATATTAATCTTAATCGTAATGATGGAGGGGAGTAACCATTTTTTTCTTTTTCTTAATACTACATGGTGAGTATTAGGTTCGCAAGATTCTTGATGTGAACTCATGTATTGAGACAAATTTTACATAATTTCCCCAGGAATTATATTTTTTCTGAAGCATCTGTGAAACATAATATGTGGGAAAATAATCAGTAAATATTTTTTAAAGGACCTGTTCGTACCTCAGGGTGAAATAATTTTCTCAACAGGTTTTTTTTTAGTGCATTCAAAGTATCTGGCTTCCAAACCTGCTACAAGTCACTTTTTTCTGCAAAAACGAAGGGGGAAAGGGGGAGGGAAACTCAGAGGGGCCCACCAAACATGAGACACCCCTTCCCCGTAGGTTTAAATCCAACCCAGTTACTACCATGAAATTCTGGAAAATGATCAATTCATTTTTTTAAATAAGTTTGCTATAAGAATTAACAAGTATTTAAAAAAAAAAGATGAGTTAATAACTCGTCTTACCTTTTATTTTGTCATTTTATTTTTATCTTTTATATTACACTATGTAACAATTTTTAGACTTTTGTTTGTCTTTGGTCATTAAGTATTATTTCCTAATTGCTTTGGAAAGCAAAGAATATTATTATTAGTCCCTTCAAACTTTGGTTCTGTGGCCAGAACATTGATGTTTTAAAAATAATATTTATATATGAAGTTGTAATCTGAATATTTTTAAAGTAATTATTATACTATTTAATGTATATATATAACATGGAGTTGAACTGCGTTTGAACAACAAAGCAGCATGTAAACATATCTCTATATTTATTTCTAGAACATTCTGGCAACACTAAATGCACTATAAATACAAAGATTCAGGAAACCTATTGGGTTGGAGCATAATTGTTGAGGCTTTTTTTTCAACAAATTTTATTCAACAAAAACAATAACAATATTTAAAAAAACATCTTTAAATAATGGTCTAACCGTCTGCCAAACAAATGGGAAGCAGTAACTGAAGTTGATGGTGGATATGCTCCGGAATAATCACTTAAAGAAGTATTTGTTTCATGTTGTTATTGTTTTTGTTGAATAAAATTTGTTGAAAAAAAGCTGCAATAACTATGTACCAACCCAATAGATTCTTTAGTTCAACCTACTTCTCGCTGTCAAAGTAGACACACAGCATTATTGATAGCTGCATTCATCACAAATGGCATCAAGAGGTTGTAAGCATCCAGCAGATGAATTTTGTTAAGAGCAAAAAAGTACTAACAACATCTGCTAAAATGCGTGAGGCCTACAAGACATATTTTGGCATGCCTGTTGGGGATCTGGACAAACCCTGGGCACCTCATTTCACCTGTGAACTCTGCAAAAGAACTCTAGAAGATACGATGGAAAATTTTGCTTATTTGGATAGTGGAAATTTTAAGTGTAAAAATTTTGATTTGTTTCTATTTTTTTCTCCTCTTTTTAACCAGTGTTATAGAAAATATGTATACTATATTTAATAAAAATATAATATACAAACTCAAGAACCATACAATGACTAATGTAAATACATCTGTAACTGAATATTTCTTTATGAGTGGAAGATGATGAATGATTGGGAAAGCATGTAATATATTTGTATTTTTATATTCATATTTTTATTTTGCTCTTTTGCAGGATGGTACAGAGGGGAAAAGGGCCATGAAATTTGCAATCCCACGAATTTGGAGAGAACCAACTAACCACTCACACAACTGCTTCTTCTGCATGACTGACCCTTCCAAACATCGAGCCGGCATGAATGAACCTGCTATCATATATCCAGACCTTCTGTCATCAATTGCCCCAGTGCCACATTGCCCAAACCTCCCAGTACCCACTCCTCCAAAGAGAAAGCAGCTGCCTTCAAAAGAAAGCACTACACCAGAAGAGGTTGAAATCGTTGATCCAGATTTTAGAGGTGCAGCTAAAGAGAGAAACCCATACTACCCCAATCAAAAAGATCTCAATGACCTTATCAGAGATCTTGATCTCACAAAGTCCAATGCTGAACTTTTGACATCAAAACTCCGGCAGTGGAATTTGTTACATGAAGGTGTGCAAGTCACAACTCAGAGAAAGCGCAACCAGTATTTTTCAAGTTTTTCTCCAGTCAAGATAGGCTTTGCTTCTGCCACAATCTGACTAGTCTGTTTAAGGTTATTGGAATCCCTTGTAAACCCAGCGAGTGGCGTCTCTTCATTGACAGCTCATCCATGAGCCTCAAAGCCATGCTACTTCACAACAGGAATATGTATCCATCTTTTCCCTTGGCTCACTCAGTGCAGCTCAAAGAGCAGCGTGAAGATCTTGCTTAAAGCCTGGAAATATGAAGAGTATGGTTGGGAGGTTATTGGAGACTTTAAAATGGTGACCTTTCTGATGGGTCTCCAAGGTGGTTTTACCAAATAACCATGTTATCTTTGCCTTTGGAACAGCATGGCAACTGCAGAACACTACCAGAGGCGGGACTGGCCACAGTGGACAGAGTTCAGTGTGGGGAAGAAAAACATCAAATGGGAGCCACAGTTGGACCCCCAGAAAGTATTGTTTCCTCCACTGAACATAAAAATGGGTCTTATGAAACAGTTTGTTTCGGCTCTAGATCAGGAATCTGCAGCCTTCAGCTAACTTAAATACTTTTTTCCTAAGCTATCTGAGGCAAAAGTGAAAGCCAGTGTCTTCATCGGACCACAAATAAAGAAGATCTTAGAGTGCAAGCAATACCCCAAGAAGCTCACTGAGACGGAAGAAATCACAGGCCATAAACTATGTTGAGCTTGTTGAGACACTGGTGAAAAATTACAAAATGGGCTGCAGGATGTCTCTCAAAGTCCAAATCCTTGATGCTCATCTTGATGAATTTAAGAAGATGGGAGTGTACTTGGAGGAGCAAGGTAAGCAATTCCACCAAGATATAATGGACTTTGAATGCTGTTACCAAGGATCATATAATGAAAACATGATGGGAGACTATATTTGGTTGCTTATTCATGAAAGTAATTTACAGTATAAGCATAAATCGCGAAAAACTACTCGCTTCAAAATATTTTGTGCTATCTTTTCTGCAATCCTAGAATAAATAAATGTCACTTTTGAATTATATGCTGTTTTGATCCTACTTTGAATGAATGGGAATGCTCACATTTGCCAGTTTTCCCAATGGTATTAGTTAAACTTAAGAAATATCTTTATCCTGGACACAAAAACAAAGTTTGAAGTAAATAATAGCCATTATTCATACTTTCTAGACCTAACCAAATAGGAAATAGCATTTGTTTCTGAAAGACAAAAATTGTGTTACATAGTGCTATCATTTATTTTATTTTTTTTCACCTGTTATTTATCTATTGGGGTACTGAATTAATTTCCACACATATTATATCCAGCTACAAATAAATTTTGAGAATTATTCTAATTGCAACAAATTCATTTATTATTATTATTATCATCATTATTACCATCATTCAATGAATGATTTCAATATTGTGATTTTGGTTTTAAAATTTTCCTAAATTATTTATTTTCTATTAACTTTTCTTACTGAAATTATAATCATGAAATTTATCAATAGGAAAAATTTGATAGAGAAATGGTTATTAAGCTCCTTGCTTATTGTGAACATGCCATGCATTAAGTCTGTGGATCTCTCTGTCATATACTTTAATTTGTGTCTCAAATATCTGTTGTCACTCAACTAATTTTCGAGTTTCTTTTGAATAGATTAATGTGCTTCCAACTGTAACCATATTTATTGAGCTGCTACTTAGACTAGGCAGGTGTACACTTACAATGGTGAAGCAGCTGATTTAGTAGGAGAAACTATTGTAAAGGTTTCATATAACAATTTTTCTTTCAGTCATAAGCTCTTTGTTTCAACAAAGTACTATTATTTCATGAAAAAAAAAAAAAAAAAACACCCAACAAAAGCACCCCTGTACCTCAATAGTATTTGAAGAGTTAATGGTGATTGTTGGCATTATTTGTAATCTTTTTTTACTTTACTTTATTTTCAGTGTTTGAGTTCACTTATAATCAAGTCAGGTAACTCATTCAGTGAAAATGCAGACAGTATAGTATTGAATATTTGAAGTTGGGATTTACTACTGCTCCTAATAACAAACAACAGACAATGTGTTTTCTTTGCGAGAAAGCTTTTTTTAATAAGGCCATGAAGCTATCCAGGCTCTCTGATCATTTAAACAAGATACACCCTGATAAAGCAAAAATTTGTCATACTTTAAAACCCAATTAGATAAATTTCGCAACACAAAATCTATTCACTCCCTTATGACAAACCAATCACAGAATGTGAGGATGGACTTGTTTGTACATACAATATCTCCAGGATGATTGCCAGATCAGGAAAACCTCATACAATTGGAGAACAACTCATTTTGCCAGCTATAGAGGAAGCTCTTCGTACAGTAATACATCATCCTTCCCTAACAGCAATTATCAGAACGATTCCACTTAATATTAATTCTGTGGAAAGAAGAATTGGTGAAATGGCTGAGGACATTGAAGAAATGTTATTTACAATACTTAAGAAGCAACAATTTGGTTTACAATTGGGCAAATCGACTCTCTCAGGCAAATGAAGGGCTGCTTTTAGGATATGTTCGCTTTATTAAAGATTAGAAAATTGTGCAAGAATTATTGTTTGCAAACGAACTTAAAACAGATACTAAAGGTGAATTCATTTTTACTATAGTTGAACAGTTTTTTGAAAAAAAAAAAAAAGAATCCCTATGAATAATACAGTTGCTTATGCAACAGACAATGCTCTAGCTTTAACAGGGTGGTACAAAAGCTTTCTTACATTTTTAAAGAAGGCTGTACCCAATATATTTACAATGTGTTTACAATACATTGCATAATTCATCATCAACATCTAGTTGCAAGACACCTGAGTGATCGGTTTCATATATTGCTTGGTATTATTATCACAAAAGAAAGAATTATTGATCTGTCAATCCTACCGGTGTCCGGACAAAGTGAGTTTTCCCGTGTTGAGTCAAATTAGGCGGTGAACTGGCAGAAGCGTTAGCATGCCAGTTGAAATGCTTAGTGATATTTCGTCTGTCTTTATGTTCTGATTTCAAATTCTACTCTGGTCAATTTTGTCTTTCATCCTTTTGGGGTTGATAAATTAAGTACCAGTTGTGTACTGGGGTCAATCTAATCGACTAGCCCCCTCCCCCAAATTTAGGGCCTTGTGCCTAGAGTAGGAAAGGTTTTGTTATCACAGCAATAAATAAAATAAAATGTCTTGCTCTTAATTCCCAAATATTTCGATAACTCTACAACAACAGTGATGAAGAATTTGATCGTCTTTTAGGTACTGAGGTGAGATGGTTATTGAAAGGCAAGAGTTTGAAGCGATTTTATTCCCTTTTCAACACTGTCATACAATTTTTTCAGGAGAAAAAATATGATCATTTGAGTGAAGATCTCTTAACTTGCAAATGTGACATTGCCTACTTTATTCAATGATCTGAATTTGCAATTGCAAGACAGTGTTGTAAATCTTATCAAAGCAAAATCTGTTATTTGCACATTCATGGACAAGCTTCCACTCTTTAGGCATAATGTTGGTCATTGGGAGCTATGCCAATTTCCAAATCTTGCTCAACTAGAAAATAATCATGAAGCTGATATCTCTATATCAGATGATATAGAGATTTATTGTGATCATTTGAAGTCTTTCAATGACAACATGAGCTGTAGACTGACTCAAAGTAATAGAAGAAAATGATTGTAGTTTCTGTGTAGTGGCATCAAACCACATGACTACAAAACAAACTTCTTAACCATTTGGCTATGTTTACACTGACATGAATTTTCTGAAAACAGAAAAAAAATTGCAATACTCATGACCTCTGAAGGTCACACACTCCTAGACAAATAAAATTCCTGTGATTCACATTCAACTTGAAAATTAATAGGATGTTTTCAGATGAAATGTGATTGGTGTAGGGATTTCAGTTGAAGAAATAGCACAAACAGAATGTTACAAATTGTGTGTGAATGCGTGTGTGTCCAACTACAGTAAAGAAATCAAATACCAACCTCATTATTAGTATCAGTAGATGAACTTTGCTCCAGAACTGAGGGTGCTTTACTGACTTCACTCTTTGGAACAATCTCAATCTTCACAGGTTTCTCAATAACATCTTTCTTTTTCAGATTAATGTCAGACTTCCAAGATGGTATAGTTTCTCCTGTAGACTGACTTTGTTCTGATCCTTCCATACTAGGTTTCTGTTTTAGAGAGACAGTTTTACTTTCTAGAGGTTTCAAGTAATTAAGAACACCAATTTTTTTTGGCACTTCTTTTATTGATCCTTCTTGGCTATCTGTCTTACAAGATGAAAGATCCTTTTGAATGGTTGAGGATTGAACTGGTAATGTTTCTTTGCCTGATGTGGTAATATTGGCTGTAGTAACATTAGATGCATTAGTAGTAGTTGTAGCAACTGATTTTTTAAGAGGAACTGGGACAGGAGTCTTTCCAAAAGTTGGTTTAGTTATTGAAGGACTGATTTTTTCTTTAAATACACCACAAGTTTGTGCTGAAGTTTTAGCTTCAAAAAGAGCTGAAAGTCTATTAGTATTATTCTGACAAACAGACAAATCATTAGCATCATTGTTTGCAGGAACCACTTTTAAAGATGTATTGGACTGGTTATCAATAATTGATTTACTCCTTTTTGGAATGTTCTTTTGGATAACTTTATCGTTGTCTCTTGAAGATGGTGACATCTCTTTCACAGACATTGCTCTTGTCATATTAGTAGTGGAAGATTGGACTGAAGACTTGGATTGTGAAAATGTCTTAACAGAAGAAGATAACTGTTGCCCTGTGATTTCAGCAGACAATGGTCGTTGGACCAATGTCTTTTGTGTTAAGCACTTTGAGACATTTGTTACAGATGTTTTCTCTTTGTGAGGCAGTTGTGAAACAGAGCTTAATTTGTTTAAAACATCAGTAGGCTGCCCAGTACTGGTACTTGTATTGCTAATATTGGTAGAAGCGGAAATAGTAGTGGCAGTAGTAACAGTTGACGTAGTCCTAGTAATAGTTATTGGACTAATGTTTGTGTTTACATTAGAAATGGGAATTGATTTCACTGTGTTTGTAGCAGAGCAGAGTTTATACGAAAGATGTGGAACAAATGAATGAGTAGAAGGAAGAACGCTTGCTGCAGTGGTTGTTGGTGTACCGGTTGTAATCTCAGACAATGCACTGGGACTTTTCATATTTACATTCAAAATTTCTTTATGCATTTTTGGAATGCTCAACTTCTTTTCCATAAGTATTTCTTTGGAACCTTCACTTTTTACAGCAGTTATTTCCTTTGGTGAATCATTTTGGTCTAATTCTTTATTTGTATCAACTTTTTCACGGAAAGCTTGTTTTTTCTTGGCCATTTGTACCCATGCAGGCTCAGAAGAACCATGTGTGGAAAAGTTCTCCTTTTTAAATCTTTTAGCCATCAATATGTCTTTACCTGGAACTGTTAAAGGAGTTTCAAAATTACTGCTGTTATCATACTGAAACTGTGATGGAATTAATGACTCTGTTATAGAGTTCTCTTCTGACCCTTGACTTTTAGTTTGGTGTTTTGGGGAGAGAAGTTCTTTCTGTTGGACAAAATTTGAATTGAAAGATGTACTTTCACTGTTAGGTTTTATGGAGAGATTTAATGAAAAATCAAGCAATGTTTGGTCCTGACTTATAGAAGATTCAGATGTCATAAAGTATTCGGTATTTTCCTTTGACAAATTCTCATTGGAATCTTTTACATCTGTACTTAGTTTATTGTCAGATTCAGAATTTATAAACAATTTCTTCTTCGGCATGTCATTATCTGGACGTTCAGGTGAGACAGAGGTTTCATCATAATTTGGTGACTCTTTATTAATACAATGTTCATCAAAATCAGAGTCAACTGTGGAATGTTCTGTAACATCCTGATAATTGATATTAATTGAAGATATTTCTTCTAAGCTCATTTTTACTTCATTTTCCTTTTTAAGATTGGATTCTTCCAATTCAAGCAGTGGATCTTTAGAAACATTTTCATTTTCAATGTTTTCCTCCTTTGCATTGGTATTTATGTCTTTTTTAAGATTAAAAACTGGTGTAGAAGTTGCTTTGATGGCCTGAAAATCAAATTTTATTTGAGATATTTCTTCTATGCTTTGTTCTTGTTCCTTTTCAGGACTAGATTTTTGCAATTCAAATATCTGATCTTTAGAAACATTTTCATTACCATCAGCATTTGTAGTATTTCTTTCTTTAATAATACGATTAAAAGCTTCATTAAGTTCAGGTGAAACAGAGTGTGTGATGCTAATGTTGGTAGCAGATGATGTACGCTCAAGAGAAACGTTGTCATAAACTGATAGTTTTACAGGTGACTTAGGTACTGGAGACAGTTTAAGACTAAGATCAACTGTATCTTTGATATCAACAGTTGAGTTTGTCAAAAAATTCTCCTGCGATAAAGGTTTGTTTGATAAGGTGATTCCTGGTATTAACATCTTATTTTCCTTATCTTCAGAATATTTTATTGGAAGTCCTGATGAATCATTGTTACTTTCCTTAAGTGAAGAAATGTCTTCTGAAGTAACAATTTCATCTGGAAAATTAAAGAGAGAAAAATTGAAATAAACTACAAAGATTTTAATATAAATTATGTTAAATATATAAACCTCAATTTGAGCTATAAAAGATGTTTGTGACAAGAAATAACCCCTTGATCACTGCAGAAGAAAGAAGGCTAATGATTACATTAGTTTCTCAGTTACAACATGATATAAATGTCAAGTTTTTCTTTTTTTCAGTTCAAGACAGGAAATGTTTTTTTTTTATATATATATAAAGTCCTAAATAAGGTAAGAAGCCACTTAGTATAGTATAAGAGACTATAGATGAAAAAGGAAAACAATGAGATGGAATAAAGTTCCAAAGTCTGGCAGCTTGAATTAAGATCAGGTGAGAAAGTAAAACCAGGCAATTTCAAAGAAGACCTTTCCGCAAGTGGTTTGAACTCAAAACAGAACTAGAACACATATAGCAAGGAATCCTAGCATTTCTGTCAGTTTACTATAAAGAACTGGTACTTTGTCAACCCTAAAAGGGTAAAGGGTCCTGTATAAGTTCAAATTTTGTCGAGATTTGAACTTAAGAGTGCAGACAGTTGGAACAAATGCTGCAAAATTTTCTGTTTTCTAACAGTTATTCTGTCTCAAGTTTGTGTTTATAATGCCCAATATAATTTATTAGTTAACTTTAGAGGTAACTGGACAATTTGCCAGAGGACAATTGGCTGTAGGACTATTTGCCATATGGATATTTCGCAGCAAGCATATTTTGCCATAAAGTTTAGAAACTTGAAATTACGTCATTATTGCTGAAATGGCATTTAACATTTATCTAAAAATAACAAGCTTACCTCAAAGATTCAAAAGCAGAAAGCTTGTTTTGAGAGGTTACTTCAGCCGTTTACATTATTTTTCTTTAAAAGTTGAAACTTAAACCCTTACAATGCCATACACTATTAAAAGCAGCAGAGGTTTTGATAAACTCATAGACAACTAACTTTATTTATAGGCAAGAAAGAAAATATGGAGGCAAGGTCTATTGGAAGTGTGTTGATACAAACTGTAAAGCAAGAGTTCATACAAAACTGAATAGTGAAGTGATTTCTATTTGTAAAATTGTGAGTGAGCGTACACATCTGTCGAGTCCTAGCCAACCAAAAATGCAAGAAGCAATAGCAAATATGAAAAAAACTTAAATCCCAGTTAGCTTCAAGATCTTTGATTGGTGCCGCAATGGGGAATTAGAGGATGAAGGACGCTCTCTTATGCCATCAACTTCAAGTTTATCAAGAAACATTAGAAGATGGAGACAAAAGGAAGAAAAGATCCCTTCTATACCTAGATCAAGAGTTGGCTATGAAATTACCAAAGAATTTACATGTCTACAGAACAGAAAATGTTGATTTTTGGTATGACAGTTGGATTGCGTGATCTAGAAATACATAAGAATTGGGCATGTGATGGAACAATTAAGGTTTGTCCTGAAATTTATTATCAGTTAAATATTCTACATGTCAACATAGGATATGCATGCATCCCATGAATTTATGGTCTCCTTCTGAATAAGACTTTTGACACATACAATAGACCTGAAAATTTGATTTTGAACAAGCTAGTTTTCTAAGTTTTTCTGACAATTTTTCATCTGCAAATGTAACAGGCTGTTTTTTTAATTCCTGTAAAAATATTTACAGAAAGGTGACAGATATTGGGCTTAAGGTGCAATATCAAACTGATTGTGATTTTAACACTAAAGTAAAGTGCCTTATGGCACTTGCATTCATCCTACCTCCAGACAGTATCGATGCATTTATACAGCTTGTAGATAATGACTTGCCACAAGAACTTATGGCATATTTTGAAATGCATTACATTGGTGGAGAGAGAGGCAGGGGAGCTCGTAGATGTGGAGTTCTTCCTACTTTTCCTATTGGTCTTTGGAATATGCTTGAAAGAACCCTAAATCAGCTGGATAACACCAACTACGGAGCAAGCATCTGTTACAAATACTCATCCAAATTTATGGAAACTTATCAATGTCTTGAGAAATGAAGAATCTCCATCTAAAAAGAAGGTAAATGATGCAGCAAGAGGAGAAACCACAACCAAGAAACAATACAAAGATGTTTATAAGTACATACTAAGCATTGTCAGAGGTCATGATCAAAATCAAAAACAACATTATTTCCCCGCAATTTCAATGAATTTATATGATCTTTAGCTTTTTAGTTTTTTAGCTTAACTTTTTAAATAAAGTGTATGACCTTCATTATTTTTATTTTTTATCTTTCTCTTATGCTTTACTACAAAATGTCCTTGCGGCAAAATATCTGTACGGTGAATTGTATTATTGTGAATAGTCCTATGGCGAAATGCCTTACGCTGAATTGTTCTAGATCCAACTTTAGATACAATAATCAGAATAATGATTAACAATAGAGCTGATAATGAAAATAATTAGGATATTAATGAAGTTTGAAGGTGATAGGTAAGTCATGGCGTATTCACCAAATCTGAAAATTTATGAATCAACTTTTAGTATTTTTCAGCTTAAATTCTCTTACCTAATGTATTAGGCTCAAGGCAGACAGACTTTTGTAAGACATCTCCAAATTCCTGTCCTCCAATACACTGTTCTTCATTTAAACTTGGAAGAGTTGTTGATATTTTCTGAAAAGAGAACAAATGTATTGAGAAAATAAATATACTTTAACTTTAAATGTCGAGTTTGTCATTTAGATAATGACATTTAGGATTAAAAGTTTGAGGTTTGAATGCAGCCATATGGTACTGTGAAATAAAAGTGCAGATATAAATATTGAAATTTGTATACATGCAGGTATGGCTTTGTGGTTAAGAAATCTCTCTCTCTTCTGTGTGTTTATCTCTCTCACCCTCTCTCTTCTGTGTTTCTCTCTCTCTCCCTCTCTCTTCTGTGTGTTTATCTCGCTCACCCTCTCTCTTCTGTGTTTTTCTCTCTCTCCCTCTCTCTTTTGTGTGTTTATCTCTCTCACCCTCTCTCTTCTGTGTTTCTCTCTCTCCCTCTCTCTTCTGTGTGTTTCTCTTTCTCACCCTCTCTCTTCTGTGTTTCTCTCTCTCTCCCTCTCTCTTCTGTGTGTTTATCTCTCTCACCCTCTCTCTTCTGTGTTTCTCTCTCTCTCCCTCTCTCTTCTGTGTGTTTATCTCTCTCACCCTCTCTCTTCTGTGTTTCTCTCTCTCTCCCTCTCTCTTCTGTGTGTTTATCTCTCTCACCCTCTCTCTTCTGTGTTTCTCTCCCTCTCCCTCTCTTTTCTGTGTGTTTATCTCTCTTTTTTTCTGAGATATAAACACAGAAATATGAGAGAGAGAGAGAGAGAGAGAGAGAGAGAAAGAGAGGGAGAGAGAGAGGGAGGGAGAGAGAGAGAGAGAGAAAGAGAGGGAGAAAGAGAGAAAGAGAGGGAGAGAGAGAGGGAGGGAGAGAGAGAAAGAGAAAAAAACATACAGAACATAAAGAGAGCAATAAACACACAGAAGAGGAAAGGAGATAAACTCACAGAAGAAAGAGAGAGAGAAAAACATGCAGAAGAGAGAGAGGGAGACACATGTAGAAGAGAGAAAGAGAGTGAGACACAAGCAGAAAAGAGTGAGAGAGTGAGACACAGACAAAAGAGAGAGAGAGATAGAGCAAGACATGGACAGAAGAGAGAGAGCACAAGACACACACAAAAGAGAGAGTGAGACACAGAAGAGAGAGAGAGAGTGAGACACATGAGAAGAGAGAGAGAATGAGTGAGACACACGAGAAGAGAGGGAGACACATGAGAAGAGGGAGACACATGAGAAGAGAGAGAGGGAGACACAGAAGAGAGAGAGTGAGACACAGAAGAGAGAGAGTGAGACACAGAAGAGAGAGAGTGAGACACAGAAGAGAGAGAGTGAGACACAGAAGAGAGAGAGTGAGACACATGAGAAGAGAGAGAGTGAGTGAGACACACGAGAAGAGAGGGAGACACGCGAGAAGAGAGAGAGGGAGACACAGAAGAGAGAGAGTGAGACACAGAAGAGAGACAGAGTGAGTGAGACACACGAGAAGAGAGGGAGACACACGAGAAGAGAGAGTGGGAGACACAGAAGAGAGAGAGGGAGACACAGAAGAGAGAGAGTGAAACAGAAGAGAGAGAGAGTGAGACACAGAAGAGAGAGAGTGAGACACAGAAGAGAGAGAGTGAGACACAGAAGAGAGAGAGTGAGACACAGAAGAGAGAGAGTGAGACACAGAAGAGAGAGAGTGAGACACATGAGAAGAGAGAGAGTGAGTGAGACACCCGAGAAGAGAGGGAGACACACGAGAAGAGAGAGAGAGGGAGACACAGAAGAGAGAGAGTGAGACACAGAAGAGAGAGAGTGAGACACAGAAGAGAGAGAGTGAGACACAGAAGAGAAAGAGTGAGACACAGAAGAGAGAGAGTGAGACACACGAGAAGAGAAGGAGACACACGAGAAGAGGGAGACACACGAGAAGAGGGAGACACACGAGAAGAGAGAGAGGGAGACACAGAAGAGAGAGAGTGAGACACAGAAGAGAGAGAGTGAGACACAGAAGAGAGAGAGTGAAACACATGAGAAGAGAGAGAGTGAGTGAGACACACGAGAAGAGAGGGAGACACACGAGAAGAGAGGGAGACACACGAGAAGAGAGGGAGACACACGAGAAGAGAGGGAGACACACGAGAAGAGAGGGAGACACACGAGAAGAGAGGGAGACACACGAGAAGAGAGAGAGGGAGACAGAGAAGAGAGAGAGTGAGACACAGAAGAGAGAGAGTGAGACACAGAAGAGAGAGAGTGAGACACAGAAGAGAGAGAGTGAGACACAGAAGAGAGAGAGTGAGACACAGAAGAGAGAGAGTGAGACACAGAAGAGAGAGAGTGAGACACGGAAGAGAGAGAGTGAGACACAGAAGAGAGAGAGTGAGACACGGAAGAGAGAGAGTGAGACACAGAAGAGAGAGAGTGAGACACAGAACAGAGTGAGACACAGAAGAGAGAGAGTGAGACACAGAAGAGAGAGAGTGAGACACATGAGAAGAGAGGGAGACACATGAGAAGAGAGAGACAAAAACAGAAGAGAAAGAGACAAACACACAAAAAAGAGAGAGAGCGAGACGAACACAAAAAAATAGTGAGACAAACAAAAAAAATGAACGAGACAAATACAGAAAAAGACAGAGGCAGACACAGGAGAGAGGGAATGCGAGGCAGACACAGGAGAGAGAGAACGAGAGGCAGACACAGGAGAGAGAGAACGTGAGAGACACAGAAGAGAGAGAACGTGAGACAGACACAGGAGAGAGAGAGAACGCGAGGCAGACACAGTAGAGAGAAAACACAGTAACATTTATTGCCAATCTTGCATGGAAACATGTCCAGCCATGGAGAAATGTTATCTTGTTTGGAAACAGATGCAGGTTTGTAATAGGCCATAGAAAATTTACCTCAATGAATTTTGTCTGACCGATGCTAGCAAGAAAGGGTAGATATGAAAACTATGGTGTGTGTCTTTATCTATCTATCTATCTATCTTATACATACATAGACTAGCCGTGACACGTTGGGTCACCAGGAGAGAAAGTTTCCCCAGCAACCAAGTTTTGTTTCGTGGACTTTTTCTTTTCCAGGTTATTAAGCATGCTTTCAATGAATGTGACATTGAAATCACACGTAAACGGCTCCTTTCCTTAGAAAAGGAAAGATTTGGCTGCTATTTCTTGTACGTCCTGCTACCACATAACAGCTATTTCAGATCCTTTATCACAAATAGCTGTTACGTCGTAGCAGGGCATGCTAGAAATAGCACTCAAATCTTTGGAGGCAAGATACTTGACTGCACCCGAGAAAAACGTATGGAAAAATATTTCAATCCAAGGTTATGAATGGGTCTTTTATGAAATATTTGCCATATTTTTAAAATCATTTTCACTTTAAAATATCTTTTAAATATCTCAAAAAATATTTTTGTAATGGCATTCACTTGAAAATAATTTAAAGAAACATTAAAATATTGTCTGTTTAAAGAAAGCTACTTTCTGTATTGTACAAATAACTGCACTTATTGTACAAACAGCTTACATTTTAGAAATCACATTCACTTTTAAATATTTCTAAATGATTAAAATATTGTGTTTAGCAAAAGTGAAAATAGAAACATTTACTGTAAAAAACAAATCGTATTTTTTTTGTTGTCAAGTCACTGTGGTTAATTGAAAGGTAAGAGTTTCTTAACTTTCAGGGTTAAGTTATTTTCAGAATATTTTCCCATTATGCACTATTTTGGGTATTTTAATCCCAAAACCCCCTAATATCTCAACAACCACAAGTGTGATTTACATGAAACTTATTTTATTCCGTTCATATTCACATCTCAGAGGATACTTAATTCATAGTATTTTCCCATTATGCACCAGTTTGGCTAGGTAACATTGCAAGCAAGCAAGATTCAAGATCATTTTTAATGTATTATAGATATATACATATCTGAAATAATATGGTTGGGAGGTGAATTTCTTAAACAAGTGAGCACTTAGGAAGAAGAAAAATAATAATTACACTGCTGAAGTTTCTTCTGTGCTGTCGACTACCTCTTCGTGATTTTGGCCTGACAGATATCTTGAACTTAGCAGCATCAGTATTCAAAGATGGAGTCTTTGCTACAGCTTCTAAATCAATTCCATAAACACTATCTAAAAGAAAAACAAACAAAAATACAAAGAAAAAATTGAGTAAAAAAAAAGTTAGTGTTAAAATTTGAATATTTTAAATCCAGGAATGTCAGTAAAAATTATTTTAAAACAATTCATAAATATAGTGAAATCTCTATTTAATGGATTAATAGGGGAGAAGACATACCAATACTGAAAATCTATGAAGTTAAATGAAGCCTGAAAGGTCATTTTTGTTGTTTTTACAAGATATACTACTGCACAATATAACATCATAATAAGGAACATGTAATTTTACTTAACTTTTTAACAGGGGAGTTGAAGAGTTATCATAGTCATAGCAATAGTTCAGTGGCCTTTATTCAGTATCTGAAGGTGCAGGTAAAGAAGAATCCTCAGCTTCACACTGCACAAATGGAGGCACTGGTGTTGTCTGTTTACTTGTAGATGATTAAGATGTACTGGCTGGTGAGGGTGAAATCAGAATGAAACAGTTGGGTGCAGCTGTTTGGACACTGATTAATTGGCACGCCCAACTAGACATTCAGCTTATTAGGTGACAGTACATTTTTGTACAAGAGGCAAAGACATGCACACACACACACACACACACACACACACATACATACAGAAAGAGAAGGAGAGATATATACGTAGCTACTTACACACACAAACAGAGAGAGAGATTTTATTTATTGAACACAATTGAAACAACTGTCATAAACACTTTTATACACAGGAATTTGATCACAAAGAGAGAGAGAGAGACAGAGAGAAATAGAGGGAGAGAAGAAGAGAAACATTACAATGTCTGCTGTCAAATATGTTAGCATCAAATCAGTGATGCTAAGTAGGTAGTGCCAAAATATCTCCTGCCCAATAGAAATAAAAGTTGAAGTTGTAGTTAGTGTCTAGCTCCAATCATTTGCCAGTGCTTTTTTTTTTTTTGAACTGTACTGTTGAAAATGTTCATAGTAAGAGACAATCACAAGGTCAGAAGTTGTTCCTAAGCAGTGCACAACAATCTTCATGAGATCCCTCATATCAATGCTGTTTTGTCCACAACTTTTTCATAAGTGAAGACTTGATAGCCAGGATCACTGTAATTCTTAAGCAACTTCATCACTTGTTTCCATTTCCCCAACATTTACAAAGGTACCCTAAAAGTAATTTGCCTTTAATCTTCCATGATCATTGGACAACATTCTTGTTTTCATCTTGCAAGCAATTGTAAAGTGCAGACAATGTGTATGGATGTGTGTGTGTGTGTGTGTGTGTGCTCTGTCTCTTTCTCTTGACATCGGATGAAATGATTGTTACAGTGCCTATAACTACAGGTGCCTACAAAAACATGTGATCACTCACTCGTATACTTCTGGTACACTCCTCATACACTCACTTGTATCCTCTCACACACACACACACTGAATTTACACTCCAACTGTTAGTCTTCAGTGTGTGCAAAAATCATAAGCTGTGTAAATTTTTCCCTGCGACAAAAGTAGGTATACACTAAATGTATAATGATTATAATTATTACGTCATTATAGGTCACAAACCTTTTGTCAACACCAGTTTTTTGTGTTGGGTGAAAAATGGGGGCCTGTCCAGTATAGAGGGGACAGTACTTTCTATCAAACAATCTTTCATGTTCAAAGTACTTTTTATTTCCTCCACCTCTTTTCTCTCCCCTCCAAAATAACTTCTCAATATTAAGCCAGTGAAGGGATGAGCTGGAAGTGCATGAAATAATAACAAATCTCTTTCAAATGACTATCATACAGTAAAAGCAAAGTAAATATTGGGTAACTTACTCCTGGATAATTGTAGTATAGGAACATGAACAGAATGTCATTGACCATAGATCTGATCAGGTGTCAACAACCACCACCACAAAGAGTGTATTTTCTTTTAGCACTCTTTCAATTTCATAACTGACACTTTTATGAACTCCTCTTGCCATTCTTCTCTCTCTCTCACACACAGTATTAAACAATCTTATACATGTACAGATTCTTTCTACCTTTTATCTCATCAGCCTTTTCTGTAGTATTTATTTATTTATTTTTCTCTTTGCAATCATTACTTTTTCTTGCTTCTATTTTATATTTTATTTTATTTTCTCTGTTAATATTGTTCTATGAAATAGTTCTTGCCTCTCACCACACTCTCTTAAAAGTTAATATCTTCAGCTCACTATTTTATTCTTTTATTTGTTTCAGCCATGTGGCTGCAGTCATGCTGGAGTACCTACAGGAATTTTGATCTTAAGATTATTATTTATTAAGGTATTATTATTTTGCCCAGTGTATTGAATTCAAAATCCACTCCATTAGAGTTTATTAAAGTAAAGATTTACTATATTTCTAAATTTTCAGAGATTATAGCCCATAAAAGAGTTATTTGAACATGCAAGATACACCCATGATTTTATAAAAAGATGGACACAATAGATAATGTAGTCTGGACCTGTGCAGTGCCACATAAAAGCACCCAGCACACTCTGTATAGTGGTTGGCATTAGGAAGGGCATCCAGCAATAGAAACAATGCCAAATCAGACTGGAGTATGGTGCAGCTCCCTGGCTTGCTAGTGCTGGTTAAACTGTCCAACCCATGCGAGCATGGACAATAGATGTTAAATGATAAGACAGGATGACCATAGTGACTTTTGTCATCTAGAACATACTTCCATTAGACATGTTCATCAAAGGCAATAGCTGCATCCCATAGAAAAACTGTGGCAATTCAGTTTACACCTGCTTGTACAAGCTCAAAAGATACCTGGCCACTGTCTTTTGTATGAAGAAACCTAGGGAATACTAGTATGTGTAGATTAAAATCAATTTTGGTACTTGAATGGTATTTTAGTTGGTCAAATTTGGAAAGATAAATGATAAAGTTGACTTCAATGAGGTTTGAACTTAGAACATAAATGACCAGAAGTAAAAACAAAAGTAATTTTGTCTTACACTAACAGTTCTTCCAATCCACTGCCTCTATGGTCACAACCAGAATGTCATTTATTTTTAATCTTATCTATAAAAGGCAGATTTTTCTCTGTGTGTGTGTGTGTATGTTGAAAATTCATACATTTACACAATTCCAAATTTCTTGAATGAAAGAATCGGAATTAATATTCTAAATACCATAACTTAGGTCACAGCGTCATTTTTTCTGTCAAAATAACACACAATTATGAATAAAATCCATTAAACTACACAAAATAACATTTTTCCCCTAATAGAATCTAATTTCCTCTTTCTACTACCTTTACAAATCCTTTTAACTTCTACTTTCTCTTCTGAACCTTTACAAACGATCCTTCGTACAAATTTTTACATCAATGCAATTTTCTTAATGTGAACTTTCCAGTGCAGTAATTAGATTTTTAAAATTTCATTTACTTTGTGTGATTTAAGGGAGATTTGGCTGTTGTTTCTAGCAACTTTTATATTTCTTCCCTTCTACCTGTACCGGAGTTCTTACACATTGGTCACGCGCTCAACATATAATATAGAGGGTAAGAGTAAAAGAGGGAGTGAGAGAGAGAGAGAAAGTGATACATACAGAGTCATAGATTAACTTGCTTTAAGACTATTCTTTCCTTCTACCTTTTCACTCTTACTTCGTTCTTCTTCCTCTCTCCCATTTAATAGCTTTCTTCTACCCTTCTACCTCTAACCTATTTTTCATAACATAGAAACGTAAAAACACACACAACCACACATATGTGATCTGTGACAACAACATACACAGAAACACATACACAGATAAACATTATAGATATAAGATTTAGTTTCTGTGTGTTTCTTATATAAACACGCACACGCATTGCTATAACTGCTATAACTGTCTTCCGTTCTCCCTTCCTCTCTCTTCATTGCTCCCGTTCTCTATTCCTTTCTCTCCCTCTCTCTCTCTCTTTTCCTCTCTCCCTATTTTCTCTCGCTCTCTCTCAAACGCATACATGCGCACGTACACACAAGCATTCACTACAATATAACTCATGTTCATCAATGTTTTGTAAATATACAAACTACGGAGCTTATGGACAACACATTGCAAATCAATGAACTTCATTACAAAGAAGAGAGCTTGCTGGGGAAAGAAAGCAACCGGTTTAAAAAGACAGCAACAGACTGCAGTAATTCATCACATTCCAGAAGCTACTTTGAATATAATGCAAAATGGTGCATCAACATCTACTGCCCAATCTGATAGAATTCTGGCAAAACTGTGTAGCAACAGATCACCAGCAATTGCTTCATCAGAAATTGCCGTCCTACCTCCTGCGAAAAGGGATTACTCTGCTATGTATATTCAGGGCAGCACAAAAAGTTGTTTTGCACAAGTATTTGTATAGCCAATTAGACGGATGAAATTTACATACATTTAATAATGTTACGCAAAACAACCTTCACACTTTCCCCATTAATTTCATCATCTTTTGAATTATGAACATATTTACATCATAGGGGTTTTTTCGTTGTAAGGCTTTCTTTTTTAGTTGATTTTCACCTAGCAAGACTTATCGTAGATGGCGTAATAAGTCACACCCAGACAACATCGGGTTATACTGCTAGTCTATTTATAAGACTACTAGATCAAGGCTGACCTGATACTAAATTGCAACTGAAATTTTTTTCAATCAATAATATCCTTTCAGGTAAAGAAACACCCCCACCCAAAAAAACTGTCACTGTGCTGAAAAACAATATAAATCCTCACAGAAAAGTATGAAGAAAAGACAAACCAGGGTTTTCTTGCTTGTCGCCATAACTGCATATACTGCTATTCAAGTCTTTTGCAGGTATTGAAAACTGGAAGTAAGTAAAAAGAAAATGTTGCTCTTACTGTTGTTAACATTGAAAATGCTAGATACATTTCAATAGATTGTAATTTTCATTTTTAGAATTCCATTTAATTTTCTTCAGAGTAATGTGACCATATGTGAGTAAATATGCACATGCATGCAAGTGTGAGTGTAATTTTGTGTATATATATTCTTCGTTAGTATTTTAGATCTGTTTATCCCTCTTTTCATGAGCTGAAGAGGTCTTTCTCATCTCCTTCATGAGGTTTAGCCTCTTGAAATCAGCCATTATGACTTTTTTCTGCATCATTTTTGGTCTTCCTTTTTTTTTGCAAGATTCTCCAGATGTATCATGCCTATACCAGCTCAGTCTTCTTGCTTGCACACTAAATCTAGTTCATCTTACAACTTCATTTTTAAAGCTCATTTGTGCTTCATCATTCATGTACACTAACATTATATCCAGAGAAACATACTTGCTTCATTTCTTTCCACTTACTCCACATCTACTGATGATCTTTTACTAGCAGGCAATATCACAAATTGTATCATACAATCTATCCTTCACTCAGAGAGAGAATACTTTAGTTGCCTTGTCAGTAGATGTAATAATTCCTGAACTTCTTTTGATCTGCTTATTCTCTAACTTATGTGCTTTCAGAATATATACATTTCCGCAATTGATTATGTCACCTAGGTAATAAGAGCTATCTAGAAGACTTCTTAGTATTTGAAAGAATTTACTCCATGGGTGCACTTTACTGTTAATTACTCCTGTGTTTTGCTATATATAAAATACATTTTTCTGTCAAATCTGCTTGTGATCTCAGTATATCACTTATGTTTGTGTGTGTGCACAAGTGCATTTACTTTCTGCATGTCTTTACATGACACCATTTGAACAAAATGTTAATATGTTTACATCTCTTGTAAACATATTCTGTAGCTCTGTGATTTTAACTTGAAGACTAGTGAAATACTAAGGGTTGGTGACAAAAGAAGGATCCATCTGTAAAATGCTACTTCAATGAGTCTTTATCTAACCCATGCTAGTATGGGAAAGCAGATGTATAACAATGGTAATATATCCTATAAATGCATATGCATTTATGGAAAACAGACATTAAATGATAATCATATAAACTCAAATAATGCAATAAAAGCTGTTCGATAATGTAACCATTATAAATAACACATATTTAGCATGAGTTGTTTAAATGCCAGGAGCTGCAGTTTATCATTTGAAAAAAGATTCCTTTAAAGATGTATTATGCAGAAAAACACAATGTGCTTCAGAGCTAGGCAAAATGAAATTGTCCCAGAGCAGCAAATACAATTTTTTGAAGTTTTTGCAGTACCATGTACTTGCATCACTTCCAAAATTGAAAATTCTAGTCTGAAGTATAAACTATCTAAAGAATAAGCTCTACAGATCAGAGATTTTATGGGAGTTCCTGGCCTTTCTACTACTTTAATCCAAATTTACCTATCTAATGCTTTTCTAAAAAGATATGCTAGTTCACCACCAGCAGTAGCATCAATAAACATGACACTCTGGTATTTTTTGCTGTCATACTATGAGTTGGCCTTATCTTTTTCTTGGTCCTTTCCAAGCTGTTCCAGGATTTATTCCTTTGTAGCAGGCAGATCCCATTTGCATCATTCTCTATGATGGTTTTGTACTTTGCCCTGGCTCCTTTGTACACTCTAATCCTGTCCCTTTGGTTGTAGCCAGAGAACTGCATGCAGTGGATGAAATGTTGTATGCATCTTTCTAATTCTATAGCGTCACACATTTAGGACATTCCTCATCACTTTCACCAAGTCCACAATTAGGATATTGAACTTGGCATTGCCTGCAATGGCTACGTTCTTGCGGACCAGATATTTAGAGGCTATGAGTTTGGCATAGTGGAAATGAAGGATCTTACTATTCTTAGTTTCCAACCAGAGTTCCATATCTATTATTGGTAGCCTATAGTTAAGGTGCTTGCCAGGTTAGTCTGTTGTTACTTTAATACTCTATTGGATGAAGCTAGCTATTTGTTGGATGCTCTCTATAGTGCTAGCTTTTTGTTTATTGACACTGTCTTGTTGGGGTACTTTGGTCACTATGTTGATATCATCCACATAGTGGGAGTAAATGGTTAGTATTATGGAGCTCTCTGCTAATTTCTCTTTGAGTCTCCTATCCCACCATACCATAAATAGGTTAGCCACATTGCCAGGAATACTGATGGCTGCACCTTCTCCTTGGGTATATATCTTATTAAACTTGAATATGTGGCCCTAAAGTGTGACACTGGGACTCACACCCACAATGTGTGACCATTTTTCTAACCTGATTGTAGTTTTGGGGGGTCTGTATAGTTCTGGTTCACCCATTCCATCTCTAAGGGTCTTCTTTGCTATTGAGGTTATAGTAGGTGGTCTACCTCTAGTGGGGCAGAAACAACTAAGCTCATGTTCATCTAAGTACTCCTTCTTATATGTAGCATAGGGGAGTGGAATAGGTGAACACTGGTGGAAGCTCAAGGAGGAGAAAAGCTCATCAGTGCTCTACTAACATGTTCAATTAGAACATAGAGGTTTGGTTGATAACATACAACTTAAGATATTATTAGCACATAGAACAGACACAACACTTAGATTATGGAGGCAACACACATAGTAATAGACAGATTGCGGAAACATGAATGGAACGATATCTCCCACCACCACACCATGCAACATAATGACTAAAGACAAAAGGAAAAAAAACAAAACAAATATAAACAGTATAATACATAAAGCCATGCATGCACATACAAAAGACATGTACATACTTATGATGAAATATAAGAAACAGATAAATAAGTAAATAAATGAAAAAAAAAACTACATAAAGGGCACGGATACAAACAGTAAGCAAACTCATATACACACACTAAAACCACACATACACAAAACACAGATATGTGTACACACACAGATATAGATAAAGATTACACATCATAGAGAGACAGAATGGACTAAACAGAACAGGAGGAAAATGTGGACGGAAGAGTCGCTGAAGAAGTCACAGATGTGTGATGAAAGATTTCCAGACAATGGACATAAGATAAAATTAGAATGATAATAATTGAGTGGAGAACAAATATATAATGTGTGTTTATTTAGCAAGAAAAAAAATGACCGTCCTAAAAATATAACACTATTTGTTTCAACACATGATTCTACATCAGGAATCTTGCAAAACAAATTCATGTATGTATGTATGTATGTATGTATGTACTACTACGTATCTCGCTTTACCCCTCTCGTTCTTCCTCTGTTACTACTACGTATCTCTTTTTCCCCCTCGTATTTCCTCTTGTTGCTCACCTATTCTTCTACTTCCTCCCTCTGTTTCTCCCTCTACCACTCTCTCTCTTCCCTTTACACCGGCATGGTCACATGCTTCCGGTCAATAATCCTTTCCTTCCTTGGCTTTCGCCAAGCAACGCACGCACCACTTTGTCCCTCTCTGGTCCGTGCCTCATCGCGTTCATACACACATAATTTTTCTCGTCTGGCCGTAAAGCCTTTTCTGTTTGTTATCCTGTCTTGTATTTTGTCCGCCACTACATTCCTCCATGGCTAGATTTAATTTGCATATACAAATTTAATCTGCGATCCATGGGACGAGCCGTTTTAGCGATGCGTCCTGCCCAAGCTCGTCGAAACGCCGGTGTTAAAACGTGGGTGGCTGATGAAGGAGAATGTTCTCTATGTGGCTCGTGTGTTCTCGTCTACGTTTGTTTGCAATGTCCTGTACCCAGATATGCACCTATACATACAGGTGGATGTCGGTATGCACATACCTGTACGTATATATGCATATACTCATTTACTATTTGTTTTTATATATATATATATATATATATATATATCAAGTGTAAACAAAGTTAGCGGTTATAATAACTGACTAAGGGATAAAATATCTATATATACTATTGGTATCCGTTACCTGTATTATCCCCGAGTATTGGTGTGGAGGCACACCATGCATGTAGAGTACAGGTAACAACAGGATAAACAAGAGTTTATCAAGAACCAATGCAAATAATTAGAAAATGGAGAAAACCACAGATTAACAAACACATCGATTGGACCACATTTATACCTTATTTCTTCATACAGATCATGACATAACATGTTACATCACCTATTTTGTTATGTCAATCTGTGTATTAAAAAATAAGCTATAAATGTGGTCTAATTGATGTGTTTGTTAATCTGTGGTTTTCTCCATTTTCTAATTATTTATATATATATATATATATATATATATATATATGTATTTCATATTATACAGTATATAAGAATAGTGTAGCTGGTGGAAGTAAGAAAAAAAAAGGTAAGGAAGAGAATGTGAGAGACATACCCCTTCATAGCTATCAGAACTATTCAAACTCTGTTGGCTTCCATGACCAGATAACTTCCCCGAACGTGACTGCAATAAACAATTTAAAAACAAAAAATGCATCAATAATGATTAGTGATAAAACAATGAAATTCAACATAATTGCAATAATTTTTGGCTAGCTGAGCACCTGTATTTTTTCTTAGATATCCTTTCTATTAAAGGAAGATAAATTCTGTCTCTAAATCCCCGAAGTAGTATTTTCTGCATCTAAATTGGTAACATTGTTATTTTCTTTTAATGTAGTTTTAGCAATGTTATACATGGGTAGTAACCAAAAGGAGATTGTGGTTGATTTCTTGGATGATAGAAAAAAGATGTGAAACAGGTAGCATCACTTGATGGACCCCAAGCACCATGTAGAACACACACACACAATCTATCAATATGTAGCAACAACCTCAGAACTCTCTGCATTCAATAAAACTACTAACAAGCACACATAATTTCAACATAAACAGTGACATAGACTGCCTCTACTTAAAATGAAAACAAGGTGGCAAAAGCTTAACATCAAACCAAAATACCTTTGAATGTTGTATCACATCCCTTTGGCAACATCTTTTAATCACCAAGTGTCAAAGTGCTTTCCTTTACCAAGTTTGCATACATGAAGCTGATACCATTTTAAGACTTGGAAGGCAGCACCTTGAGCAGCATTCCTTGTCTGACCACCTTAAATACATGCCCAAAGAAGTTGCACACTCCACTACAATGTCCCACTTTGAAGGGTGTGTTTGCAATCCAGGAACAGGAAATATCAACCAAATACTTGATGCACAAAAGGGACAGATGCAGGAGAAACAGTAAAATGTGACGACCAATGCAGACTTTGTGGAGTTAACACCAATGATATCATCCACATCATAAACAGTTGTTTAAAAATGTCATCATGGTATTATGATGAGATATGATGTAGCTAGGACACTGCATAACGATATCCATCGAAAGAATAACCCCAAGGATAAAGAAGCCATAGCCACTCATAATAAAAAGGAGTACTGGTGGAATGTCCCAGTGAAAACCTCATTAAAATGTAAGTACAACATTATTTAATGTTATATATAATGATATAATGATTTGCGATAGAGAAGAGAAAGTGTGTATAGTTGTGGAAATCAGCTGCCCAACGGATGTTAATATAAAGCTGAAGATCAGTGAAAAAGAGAACACCTACGCTGAGCTAATAATAAATCTGCAGTTACTCTATCCAGATTACAAGTCCAGGTTTAAACCTGTAATTATTGGAACACTGAGATATGTAACACACCTCTTAAATACCAATCTTGAGAAATTAGGCTTCTCAAAATCAGAAAGGAGAAAGCTGATTTGAAGATTACAGAACCAATCCATAACTGGAACTGTAAAAATCTGTAAAACTTTCCAGAAGTTTATCATTTAAGTATATATGAGCATGTCTATATATGCAACTATAAGTATGAGAATACATACATTAAACAAAACGTACAAATCTGCAAAAATACCCTGTTGATGTTGAAATTCCAATGAAGGAGCCTTGGATCTAGGTTAGAAACTGGCCCTTTCTCTATTGGCAAGAAATCTTGAAATAAAACTGATTAATGACATACGTACAAACATAGGCATGCATATATATATATATATATATATATATATATATATATATATATTTTTTTTTTCCTTGTTGGCTTGGTTTTCTAGTAAAAGTCACTTACCATATGCAAAGTTTTATCAATTCCTTCAACAGAGTATGCCAGTTTTCGTAGGAAACCAGATTTGGAGGCATGCTGTTCCATAAGGACACTATCTTCTGAACGGCTCTTATTTTTCCGAAGTGATCTCCTCGAGAGGAGAAACCTGTAATAAAAGAAAAATAATAACGACAATGATTTCTTTTGTTGGCCTCAAAGACCCAGAACAGAGTCAATACAAATGTAATTACAATAGAAAACAAGAAACTGCTTATACTAAACACATGACATTTTTGCCTTACGATATTTTTGCCTTCCTTTTCTTTCACACTTTTTTTAAAAATAGCACTCCGTTGCTTACGATGACAAGGTTCTTGTTTATCTGATCAATGGAATGGTCTGCTCGAAAAATTAATGCACAAGTGGCTGAGTATTCCACAGACATGCATATCATAATGTAGTTCTCAAGGAGATTCTGCTTCACACAGACTGTGACAAGGTTAGCCTCTTTGAATCACAGTTACAACTTATTTTTGCCAGCTGAGTGGACTGCAGCAAGGTGAAGTAGAAAACCTTGCTCAAGAACACAGCATGCCGCCGGGAATTGTACTCATGACTTTACAATCGTGGGCCAAATACCCCTAACTGCTGAACCATGCACCTTCACTCTCTTAACCATAGAGAAAAGGAGTGAAGCGTAGAGACAGAGAAGGGAAAGCCTCAGTCATTTACAATGACAATTAGACTGAAATATGATCGATCTTTTCTAGCTTCTTTACTTTTAACAATGAAGAAAAGGGAAAGACATTTAGTAAGGAATAGAGGCAAAGTCTTTCAGGTGTTTACGTTTTTATTCTGGTAGTTCTAGAATGATTGACTGTTCATTTAAAATAATAATTAGACAAATACGTTCTAGAATGATTGAGTTTTAGTTCCCCCCTTCTTTTCCCAGTCCCCAATAATTATATATATATGTATATATACTGCTCAATTCTTACTAACCTCTACACCAGGATGCTTGGATCTTACCTTTAGATTATTAGTATAGTTATTATACACACACACACACACACACAGATTTATTCAAATGCACCCATTGCCAGATCAGATTGAAACCTGGTGAGGTCTCCTGGCTTGCCAGTGCTCAGTCAAACCATCCAGTCCATGCCAGATTGGAAAACGGATGTATAAGGATGATGATGCATAGACACATGCACATGTAAATGCTTACTTATATGCATGCATACACACCTGTTAGTTCAAATGGCACATGAAATAGAAAATGTTAAGACAGATGGTCGGAGAGAGTATGTGAGAGACAGGGAGAGTATGAGAGAGAGACAGAGAGGGGTGAGTGAGAGAGATAAAGATATAAACAATGGCCCTGCTCAATATGTAGGAAAAGAATTGAAAGAAATTCCATTTGCTGCACCCAGTGTAAATTATGGACACATAAGAGGTGCAGTGGAATCACAGGTAGATTAACAGATAAAGTCGTCTTTGTATGTGGCAGATGTGTAGGAACAATAAGCACTAAGGAGCACACGGGACTTAGATGGTCTCAAATGCCCAGGAGGCTCACTTGAGGTTGTAGATCGTTTCTGTTACCTAGGTGACCAAATTAGCAATGGTGGAGGATGTTCTGAAAGTATTGTTTCTAGAATAAGAATTGGGTGGAGGAAGTTCAGAGAGCTATTGCCTCTGCTGGCAACAAAAGGACTCTCTCTCAGAGTGAAAGGTAGACTATATGATGCTTGTGTACAAACAGTTATACTCCATGGTAGTGAGACAGGGCTCTGAATGCAGAGGACATGTATGGGCTGGAGAGAAATGAAAGCAGTATGCTCTGTTGGATGTGCATGTACAACAAAGTGCAAATGTATTGAGAAAGTTGGGTATAAGAGAAATCAAATGTAGCATGCAAGAGAGAAGACTTCATTGGTTTGGACATGTGATGTATATGAATGAGGACAGCTGCATAAAGAAGTGCCAATCACTGAAAGTGGACAGTACCTGCTGCAGACATGGGATGAAGTGGTATGGATAGATATTGGGCCCCATGGAGGAAATGATAATGAATCAAGATGTCTGGCGATATGAGGTTCTTGAGAAAACCCGCTCACATCAGCAAAACTGAGTTCTAGAAGTTCTTTGTGTTACACTCACACTTAAGAAAACTTTTCACACCCTACCCCAACAAACCAAACTACATCTCTACACCTCTTCCTTACATTTCCTCCTTCATACGCTATGCTTACCTCTCACTCCCCAGTCCTGTCCTCATGTCTGTATCATTGCTGTCTGGTAGCCTCTCCCCCACTCTATATAACCAGGTTTCCATCACTCAATGCATTCCCCTCCCCACTCTCTAATCATGTTTCTTTGACTCTGTCCTGCCATTTATATTATGACTTTCAAACCTCAAGAATATGTCCTGGCACTTTCCACCATCTATATATCTCTCTTCCTCTCTTCAACCATCCTATTTATATTCTGATCCTCGTCCCTTGTGATTATGCCTGCTCTTCCCTATGGTTGCACAACCATGCATCTTCTTTGCAGCAGCACATCTGTTTTTGTCCTTGTTCCTGATCTCTCTCTCTCTCTCCGACCAGGCAACCTTGTCTACTTCTGCAGCAAGACACCTGTTTCTGTGTGTCTGTCTCACTATAACCTTCCATAAACTGACACAAGATCACCTCCTCCAATGCCCCCTCCCCTATCAAAAGATTTATGTCTTGTAAGTTACTTGGTGACCCTGTCAGTATAAGTGCCACTTAAAAAGTGGAAAGTGGTTAACATTTGGAAGGGCATCCAACAGTATAAACCTTGCCAAACCTGACCTTGACTGTGCTTGTGTCTCGTAAAAAGCACTCAGTCCATCCTGCTGGATGGTTGCAGAAAGGGCATCCAGCTGTAAAAATCCTGCCAAAACAGACACAAAAGTCTGATGCAGGCTTCTGCCTGGCCAACTCCAGTCAAACAGTCCCACCCATGCCAGCAAGGAAGGTGGATGTTAAACGATATATTTAAATTGGCACTCCATTGATTACAAAATTCCAGTTAATCTGATCAACAGAACAGCCTGCTCATGAAATGAACATGCAATAGCCGAGCACTCCACAGATGCTTGTATCCCAGTGGCAGCACATAGATAAAATTAGTTGGTGTACTTCTTCAGAAAACTTTTAGCTGTTGTTTTAATATTGTGTAAAAGGAAACAAACATATAAAAAAATTTATACATAAACTTGATTGGTTCAAGTTTTAGCCACTGCTGAAAATTCCTCCTTGCTTTTTAAATCACAAAGTAAGAGGGGAAAATTTGCCCTATTTTTCAAATCCTGGCAGCAACACTGTAGCTGGAAGCAGGATAATAATCTAATTCTACATTTTATCACATTCAAGAATATAAACATGTTTTTAAGCACAACACATACGGAGTCAAAAAGAAACACTAACTTTCACTGGAAGACCAGGGTCAGCACTGCGTGAAAGACAGTGCTCACTCTCTAGCGTGCAGCTTCCTATCTTGGACATGTGAGCATGCACACAACAGCCAAACACTGCCTTGCTGGAACTGTGAAGTGCACAGTTCTATACAAGGATTTTTGTATTTTTTTCATAAAGTAGGGGATGGCTACTGACATTAAGCTTAACGATTATATAATGTACCAGTATAAAGAAAGAATTAAAGAAAAAAAGACATTGAATGTTATCAATAATATTGAGTGGAAATAGAGGGTGCTGCAGTTCCTATACATAAGCTTCCACTGGTGTACCCTAAACATAGCTCTCAGGGAGATTCAGTGTAACACAGAATGTAACAAGGCTGGCCCTTTCAAATACAGATACTACTCTTTTTGACTGGAACAATATGAAAAGGATACAATGTGCTACCTGGAATCAAACTCACAACCTTATGATTATGAGCCAAGAACCCCTAACCACTAAGCCACTTGCTCCTCCTCCACCCTCCCTCTGTCTGTCTGTGTGTGTGTGTGTGTCTCTCTCTCTCTCTCTCTCTCTCTCTCTCTCTCTCTCTTTCTCTCTCTCCTCATTTGCTGGCAGACAAGATTTTTCATCAGGCCTTGTAACACACACAATTGCTCAACCTGCTGAAAACTGCAACCAAATATCTTACAAATCATATCCTAGCCCCTTAAAGGCTACAATATAGACATTGGTATAGAAAATGAGGGGATTATCATATGACTGATCTGCTCTGCACAATTAAGTTGGCGTTGATGTTGAGCTAACAAGGTGAATTGCTTCTGCATATATCTCCATCTTTCCTCTTACAAAAGTAATTAAGGGAGAGACTGATTTGAGTGACAAGGTAGTAAAAAGGAAGTAATGAAAAATGAGGCAAAAAGTGCAGTGATAACAGCTACATGTTTGCTGAGAGAGAAAGAGCAAGTGATGGATAGCAGTAAAGATGACAATACACAAACATGTGTGTGTGTGTGTGTGTGTGTGTGTGTGTGTGTGTGTGTGTGTGTGTGTGTGTGTGTGTGTGTGTGTGTGTGTGTGTGTGTGTGCGTGTGTGTGTGTGTGCGTGTGTGTGTGTGTGTGCGTGTGTGTGTGTGTGTGTGTGTACACGTGCACACATTTATTCAGAGAAATGGAACAAACAGTCTGTGAGCTAGTGGTTGTCATTTTTGTAAGTCTTATTCATGGCTTCCTTAGGTGTGGTTGAAGATGTGTGTGTGGGGGATGTGTATGGGGGTGGGGTGGGGGTGGGGTGGGGTGTAGTAGTAGCATCACTATCGATTAAAAACAAGCAATACTCAATGTGGGTTTTACTTGGACTCTGTAAAAAGAAAATTCACAGAAGAAACAGTGATAGTAAAATTAGAGGATGCAAAGAGAAGAAATAGCCTGTAACAGTCATGGTTTTATTTTGTTAATATGCTAGATAGCCTTTTTGTGGGGTGGTCCAAATAGCAACAGTGCTGGTTTTTAAGCAAGCAGTTGTAAAGAAAGATAGATTTGTGTTTTGTACAGAGACAATAGCTTGTAAATTAAAAAAGAAAAACATACTAACCCTCCATCATCTTCCTCATCATAGTCTTCAACAGACTGGCGGTGTAAGGCACTTGTAGACTTTGCTCTCATGGATACAATGCTTATTTCTTCATTGTCTTTCAATTTAGATCTCTTTTTACTACCCTTGAAAAATTTCCGCACAGCAACTAGTGGATTAAACTTCCTTTTCTTGCTTTCATTTTTGCTGTCTACAACAAATAGACATAATTTCAAGGATATATGCGTGTATGTGTGTGTGTGAACAAATGAATGAAAGAGTAGCACTCAACATATTTAGTTAGATTCACATGTACTTAATAATAGTTTGGCTCAACTCACATTAAAGTTTCATAAGCATATAAAGCTTTAAAGCTGTTCAGAGACAGAGTAGAGAGTTTAAAAAAATAATAATTAAAAATTAATTCTATGCATTAAAAACATGGAATCCATTTTGAATTTAAACCTTTATTAGTGGGCATAAGTAACGTTGCATGCTACCAAGGTTATTTTCTTTATTTTTGGGACCACATGTTGACAATGTTAGTAGCTGTTTGGTATATTCAGCAACACCTGTTCCTTGTAGAATATAAACACATTAATGACAGCAGTCATCATATGAAAGCAACCATGTGATGACTCATCAGGTTTTGATATTAAGTTACAAATGTGGTCCTATGACTAATATAGTTTTAAGGGTAGTAGAAATTATACACCCTGCTCTTGTGTGTAGGTTAGCTATGCATAGGGTGGCATATCCAGCTATCAGCATAATCCATGGGGGAGGCAATAATGAGGATGATATCAGTTGGGTTATTTATCTTGCATATTATAAAGAAGTGCACCCTTATTAAAAGTTTGGAGATGGTCTGGCAATCCCAAGCTATATGCATAGATAAATTCAGGAAGATCTTAAAATAATTTAGCCTAACTATAACAATTACCACCAACATGACAAAGGCTGACTTCTTGAACATAACCTGAGATCTCAGGACAGGTGTGTACTAGCTCAACAGAAAGTCTAAAGAGGAAACTTTATATACATAGATGCCAACCATCCTCCAGTTATAATCAGAAATCTAGTCATGGGCATCCACAGAAAAATCTCTAAACTATCAGTAGACAAAGATATCTTCAACAGGAGGACACTCCACAATACTGATGCATTAGTGAGGAGTGGCTTTACAAATAAGAGTATATGGAGGATACTCAGCACCAAACCCAATGAGTTAGAAAGACAAAAATAATGTAGTTTAATCTTTCAATCAACTTGAGGTTTCCATGAAGAAAGCTGCAGTATCCATGAATAGGAAAAGTAAACTATCTTTTCACTAGAAGTATGCTCTGTTAAAGAACTTCAAATTTAGAGTCACTGATAATACAGATATACCAACTTAGGCCTGACACCAACACAAGAGTAGAATAGCTGCCCATCTAGATTACTGACTATTTATGTTGGTTACATGACTTAACTAGTAACCTAACGTCATCAAAGTGGTTACCACATACAAACGTGATAATTGCAGTTGCTAAAGTGTTTATATTCCAAAGAATTGTGATTGATCAACTGACTTATCTACCCTACCACGTACAGTCCTCAGTACAAGGAACTGGTGTCACTGAATATGCCACACTGCAGACTGCCATCAAAAAGGTGAAAATATTCTTCCAACATCACATGAACCTAAAACTAAAAATAATAATTGATATTTTGATAGCATTACAATCACATGACCTGAACATAAAAAAAAAAATTTGAATCTCTTTAACTCAATAATTTGTCCCCAAACATTTCATGAGATGGACATATCCTACACCCACAAAACTAAGTAATGTCGAGCTGAATCAAACTGTTGTTAAATATATAAGAAATATTGTGATTGGTTAGGCAAAGAAGGCAAAGTCTACAATGGTTCAATCTATAAATTCTAATTATTGAATTACAATGTAAAATGCTAATTAAATGTATAGAATTCAGTATACAATTCAGTAAATAGTAAGTAGTTTGATGTGAGAAGGAACAATTTCTGCTTTATAACTTCAGAGTGATACTAATGAATAAAGCAATACCAAGTACAATAAGTTTGCCTAATAGGAATAAAATGAAGTTGCAAAGATGCTGAATAAAAACTACACGAGAGTGTGTAATGTGAGTGTGTGTGGATTACTGCTGCTTAGCTAATTTTAAGGGACATATACATACAAGATATGTATGTACATACTTGTGTGTGTATATGTAATATATATATATATGCATGTGTATATATATGTAATGTGTGTGTGTGTGTATTCATTAACTTTTTTACTTGTATCAACCATTTAACTGTGGCCATACTGATACACTGCCTTGTGGAATTTTAGCCAAACTAATTGAACCCAGTACATATTTTGAAGCCTGGCACTTATTCTATCGGTCCTCTTTGCTGAACCACTATGTTACAGGCACATATTTGTGTTTCCTTTGAGGTGGCTCCATTGGCCACCACTGCCTGATATATCTATCTTTTAGAAAGTCGTGTAGCCACTCTTCAAGTTTTCCAACTATGCTGAAATCATGTAGTTTGTGACATTTACCAAGGTTGACTTTACAAAAGGCTTTTACAAAGTCCAGATATATCACATCCACACTTGAGTTGTTTAGCAGCCGTTTTAACACCCAGTCATAATGTTGTAAGAGTTGTATGAGGTAACTGCTACCTGGTCAAAATCCATGCTGGGTGTCAGTCAGCAACTCATTTTCCTCAAGGAATGTGATTAGTTTCTTCCGGACTGTTTGTTCCATGACTTTGCTGATGTGTGAGACCAGAGAGATAGGCCTACAATTTTTAGAATCTGCTCTGCTTCTTCGTTTATGGACGGGGCATTTTATTCCTTCCTTCAGTTTTTCTAGGAGCTTACCACTTGCAAGAAAGCTCTGAAAAAGAAGTGGCAGTGGTTTCGCAAGGGATGTTGACACAATTTGAGAAGGATTGCTGGGAATCCAAGACCAGCAGCTGAGTTTGTGTCAACCTCATCTGTGGCCAGTGTTACATCTTTAATGTTGATGTAATCAATTATCACCTCTTTGGTTACAGGTAAAGTGGCAAAGAATTCTGCTGGTTTGTTCACTTGCCTGTGTCCCAGCGGCATAGTGAACACACTTTGAAACTGTTTGTTTAGTATTTCACTTATTCTCATTTGGTTTCCTGTGAGGGAACCATCTTTTTGGAAGAGGGATCCTATCTTGTGGCGTACCAAGGCTGCTTATTTGGCAAACTTAAAGCTTTAGGGTTTGACTGGATATTTTCTATAACCCAAGTTTTCCTATCTGCTCTCCTTTTCATGAGATTGATGCAGACTTTTCTCTATCTCCAACAGCACTCTCTCCAGGTGGGACTTTTCACTACTTTTGAGGAGCTTGTTCAGGCAATTTGCAATCTTTGTCCATTGTCTCATAAGAATTTTCCTTTCACTAAGGATGCTTTTGTGTGTGTTGGCCTTGTGCTCTGGGACAGATTTGTCACATGGGTTGCATTATGGACATGAAATGTTTGTAGACATTTAGGCCAATCTTGTTTGACGATCTCTTTCTCAATCAAATTCCAATTTGCTTTATGAAAATTCTGTTTGGAGAGATTTTAGGTGCTTCATATAGGCTGTACGTCTGCAGGGGCTTTTGGTCCATACGTACACAACTCTATTATGTTGTGATCTGTGTCACTTTCATCATCATCATCATCATCATCATCGTTTAACGTCTGCTTTCCATGCTAGCATGGGTTGGACGATTTGACTGAGGACTGGTGAAACCGGATGGCAACACCAGGCTCCAGTCTGATTTGGCAGAGTTTCTACAGCTGGATGCCCTTCCTAACGCCAACCACTCAGAGAGTGTAGTGGGTGCTTTTACGTGTCACCCGCACGAAAACGGCCACACTCGAAATGGTGTCTTTTATGTGCCACCCGCACAAGCCAGTCCAGGGGCACTGGCAACGATCTCGCTCGAAAATCCTACAGGAGCCAGTCAGGCGGTACTGGCAACGGCCACGCTCAAAATGGTGCATCTCATGTGCCACCCGCACAAGAACCAGTCCAGGGGCACTGGCAACGATCTTACTTGGCTTGCCGGGTCTTCTCACGCACAGCACATTTCCAAAGGTCTCGGTCAGTAGTCATCGCCTCGGTGAGGCCCAATGTACGAAGGTCTTGCCTCACCACCTCAGCCCAGGTCTTCCTGGGCCTACCTCTTCCACAGGTTCCCTCAACTGTTAGGGTGTGGCACTTTTTCACGCAGCTATCCTCCTCCATTCTCACCACATGTCCATACCAGCGCAATCGTCTCTCTTGCACGCCACAACTGATGCTTCTAATGTTCAGCTTTTCTCTCAAGATACTTACACTCTGACGGGTATTCACATTGACATTACACATCCAACGGAGCATACTGGCTTCATTCCTTGCGAGCTTACGTATGTCCTCAGCAGTTACAGCCCATGTTTCACTGCCATGTAGCATGGTTGTTCGTACGCATGCGTCATACAGTCTGCCTTTTACTCTGAGTGAGAGTCCCTTTGTCGCCAGCAGGGGTAAGAGCTCTCTAAACTTTGCCCAGGCTATTCTTATTCTTGCAGCTACACTTTCAGCGCACACACCCCCACTACTAACTTGGTCGCCCAGATAGCGGAAGCTATCGACTACCTCTAGTTTTTCACCCTGGAATGAGATAGAAGTTGTTTCCTGTTTGTTTGCAGTCTTTATTGCACATGAACATCTGCCACAAACAAAAACTAACTTGCTAGTTAACCTGCCTTTGATGTTGCTGCACCTCTTATGTGTCCATAGCTTGCACCGGGTACATCTTATAGAGTTACTACCTACTCCTTTTCTACATACTGAGCAGGGCCATCTACCTGAAGGGGTTTGTGTTTTATCTACCTTCCTACTTATTAGGATTTTGGTTTTAGCTAGGTTGACTCTAAGGCCCTTCAATTCTAGACCTTGCTTCCACACCTGAAACTTCTCCTCTAGTTCTGATAGTGACTCCGCAATTAGGGCAAGGTCATCAGCATAGAGGAGCACCCAGGGGCAACCTGTCTTGAACTCCTCTGTGATTGCCTGGAGGACTATGGTAAATAAGAGGGGGCTGAGGACGGAACCTTGGTGGACCCCTACCTCTACCCGGAATTCATTGCTGTACTCATTTCCGACCCTCACCTTACTGGCAGCATCTCTGTACATGGCTCGCACAGCTCTCACTAACCATTCTTCTATCCCAAGTTTCCTCATTGACCACCAGATAAGGGATCGGGGGACCCTGTCAAAGGCTTTCTCCATGTCAACGAAAGCCAGGTACAGAGGTTTATCCTTAGCTAGGTATTTCTCCTGCAACTGTCTCACTAGAAATAAGGCATCAGTAGTGCTTTTACCTGGCACGAACCCAAACTGCATCTCATCTAAATTGATTCGCTCCCTAATTAGTTGGGCTATGACCCTCTCTGTAACTTTCATAACCTGATCTAACAGCTTGATGCCTCTGTAATTATTTGTATCTAAAGCGTCACCTTTACCTTTGTAGCAGTTGACTATGATGCTGCTACACCAGTCATTGGGTATGACTCCTTCGTGTATCACCTGGTTCATAATACGGGTGACTAGGCTATAGCCAACACTACCAGATATTTTGAGCATCTCTGCAGTGATTCCTGATGGGCCGGGGGCTTTCCCGGTCTTCATACTCTTAATTGCTTTATCTACCCTGGTACTATCAACTCGGATAGCTGGTCCCTCTATTGGGTCGACATATGGCAGGCTCTCTTCCTCCCATTCATTCTCTTTATTAAGCAATCTATCGTAGTGGCATCTCCAGACCTCTTTCTTTGCATCCTCATTTAATGCAAGCGTACCATCATCCATGCGAACACATTTCTCTCCTACAACATCACTATTCTCTCTCCTACACTGTCTTGCAACACGAAATACCTCGAGTCTTTGGTCCTCACGGCGCAGAACATTGGCAAATCTTTCCTTATCTGCTTCCCCTCTGGCTAAATAAACCTGTCGCCTAGCCTCCCTTCTGGCACATTGGTACAATTCCCTGCTACCACCGTTCTTCCAGTCCTTCCAAGCCTGTTTCTTTTGTCTAATAGCCCTGTCTACCTCCTTGTTCCACCACCACGTTACTCTGGGTCGGGAGGGGACCTTACACCACCCACAAATCTGGTCGGTGGCTTTCAACAGGTTGTCCCGCAGAAATCTCCAATTGTCTTCCACGTTGTATGATGCTATATCCCCTTCTATTTCGTTAAATGCTTCAAGTAACTTGTCTCTAAGTCTCTGTCCGTTTGCAGGGTCTTTAAGCTTCCACACCCTTCTCCTCCAAGCCTGTCTAATTCTGGGCACCCATTTTGCCTTGATCCCAAAGTCGCTAACTACTAATCTATGTTGTGGGGTACATTCTTCGCCAGGGTAGGTTTTGGCATTTATAAGCCGCCCTCTTTCCCTATTTCTGGCGAGGATGTAGTCGATTTGGCTAGAGTGTCTGCCGGAGCGGTAGGTGACTAGGTGACTGGCAGGTTTCCTGAAGTTGGTATTGCAGACCATAAGATCGGTTGCATCACAGAACTCCAGCAGTCTGGTTCCCTCCTCGTTGCGGGAACCGAAGCCATAGCCTCCATGTATGCCATGGAAGCCTCCAGCACGACGTCCGACATGACCGTTGAAGTCTCCAGCCACAAAGAGAAGGTCCCTGTCACTCGTCAATGAGGTAGTTTGCAAGAGGGTGTCATAGAATTGGTCTTTCAGACCATCTGGTAGCCCCGGTTGAGGTGCATAGGCTGAGATGACAGTAGCTAATCTATGATGAAGCACTAGTCTGATCTTAAGTACTCTGTGACTTACTCTAACGACCTCGATTACCTTATCCACCCATTTCTCCGCTAGAAGTATTCCTACCCCCCCGACCCCGTCAGTGTTCCCTGCCCAGAAAATCTTGTACCTGTGTTCTTTGCCTGTGAGGAACCTCGCAGAACCTCCTCTCCATCTTACTTCCTGGATGCAGCACATATCCACGCGTCTCCGTTCAAGCATCTCAACAATTTCACCAGATCTACCTTTCAGCGTGCCGACGTTGAGAGTGCCAATCCTAACAGTATGGGTGTTGGGGGTATAGGCCTGTAGCCTGGGAAGGGGAAAAGCAGTGTCGTGTACCTGAAAAGAAAACTTGCAATTGGAAGAATTCATAAGCAAAACAGTACCTACAACCTGCAAACATTTCTCAAACTTAATGCGCTACCCAAAGTTAGGGGAGAGGATGGCCAAGGCCACTAGATGGGTTCCGGGAGACAGCCGAGGTTGACAGGATGACAGAGGAATGAACTTCCGGTGGAGGGGGTGGGAGGGCGGGTTACCGTCAGCGAGTAGATAGGGCTCTTAATTGTAGATTTTAAATATTTGAGAGACAACAATGCATAAATCGTAATTTTTAAAAGAGCAATGAATTCTAGGTGAATAGAATATAACGTAGCATGAATTTAGGAAGCTTAGAAAATGAATAAGTATGAATTTAAGACAACAACTGAATTCAATTGAATTTCATGGAGAGAAACAAGATAAATAATAGAGGGCAAACTAAAGCGCGAAGGTATGAGATGTTTGAGGCCGTAAATAAATAAAAATCTCTATCTTATCTGCATCTTGGAGATTTCGTCGTAGTATGTCAGCGAGATAATTTAGAATGGATTTCTCATTTATATATAGCCAGAACCTGAAGACCTTAAGGAAAAACTACGAGAGAGAGAGAGAGAGAGAGGATGGAGGGGTAGACAGAGGCATGGCGGGAGAAAAGATCATCATCATCATATATATATATATATATATATATATATATATATATATATAAAGAGAGAGAGAGAGGGGGGACCAGTCAAGCAGTACATCACGCTGTAATTCTTGGGCTGAGAAATCAACACTTAAAAGCCATAATTTTAAGGAGCGATAAGAATTTTTGAATAAAGGAAAATGGGTAGGGGTGGGTAGGTACCGACAGCGAGTAGATAGGGCTCTTAATTGTAGATTTTAAATATTTGAGAGACAACAATGCATAAATCGTAATTTTTAAAAGAGCAATGAATTCTAGGTGAATAGAATATAACGTAGCATGAATTTAGGAAGCTTAGAAAATGAATAAGTATGAATTTAAGACAACAACTGAATTCAATTGAATTTCATGGAGAGAAACAAGATAAATAATAGAGGGCAAACTAAAGCGCGAAGGTATGAGATGTTTGAGGCCGTAAAACATTATAAATAATGTCCATATTGTTTGTGATGCAGAGATCCAGTATATTATTTGCCATGGTTAATTGCAGCACAATTTGCTCCATGAAAAAAGCATTGGTTAGGTGGAGCAGGGACTCCATCTGTGCTTGCTGGTGGTGTGTCATTCCTGAGAACATCTTGCTTCCAGGTCATCCTATATTGGGGAAGCTAAAGCCACCCAAAAAGAATACACTGATGTGTTGCTCCAGTTTGGTGAGAACTTCTCATATCTTTGCTATGCAGTCTTCAAACCTACCTGTATGATTTGGAGTATCTGGTGGGTGATATGTAGTGCATATAACAATACAATATTGTCTTATGTGTACAATTTGAGTGTCACACACTGGATTTGAATATGACAACAGGACCTGGGGTGTGAGGTCCTCTTGGATGCCTTTTCTTTTGTCCTCTTCATGGAAGGGAGTATTGTTATGAGCCCATGCAGTTTTGGTAGGGCTTCTAATGTGTAACACCACAGTTTGCATCATCACCACCATGCCAGCAGTCCTCTTGCAGGTAAAATTTGCAAATGTGTCTACTTTTGTAACTCCTGTGATTTTTGTTGGGGGGGTCTTCTGTTTCGTCCCAATGATTTTGTTTTTTGTCTTCCTTTTCCCTTTGTTTTACTTCCTCATTAGGAGTAAAACACCATTTGAGCATGGTCATTGCCAGCGTTACCTTACTGGCACGTTAGAAAATCATTCAAGCGAGGTCGAGTGAGGTCGTTGCCAGTGCTGCTGGACTGGCTCCTGTGCAGGTGGCACGTAAAAAACACCATTTTGAGCGTGGCCGTTGCCAGTACCATGTAACTGGCCCTCGTGCCAGTGGCACGTAAAAGCATCCACTACCCTCTCAGAGTGGTTGGCGTTAGGAAGGGCATCCAGCTGTAGAAACTCTTCCAGATCAGATTGCAGCCTGGTGCAGCCATCCGGTTCACCTCCTCAGTCAAATCGTCCAACCCATGCTAGCATGGAAAGCGGACGTTAAACAACAATGATGATGATATATATATATATATATATATATATATATATATATATATATATATATATATGTATGTATGTATGTATATATATATATATATACATATAGAAATCCAAAATTAGGAAATGGAGTAGATAAAATCCAGATTAAAAAAGTTTCATAGCTAGCAGAACTTCGGAAGTCGTAATTATCCAAATGAGGTGTAATCCTCTAGCTACTCATTGGACCAATTGTATCTCCTGTGAGTCAACATGGGATCCCTTAACAATTTTAACTTCTTTTGATTAAGGTATCTTTGGCCTGAGGAGTAGCTAGCAGTTACCCCTCATTTGGATAATTACTACTTCCAAGGTTCTACTAGCTATGAAACTTATGTAACCTGGATTTTATTGACTCCATTCCCTAATTTTAGATTTGTATTCGCATACACAGCAACCCTAGCTGTTAACCATAAGTTATAAAATAATTTTTTTCAGCTTATCAAACTTCAATATAGGAAAAATTTACAACCTACATCAATAAACCACTATTTTGGGGGGAAGGGGCCAGTCAATTAGATCAACCCCAGTATGCAACTGGTACTTAATTTATCAACCCTAAAAAGATGAAAGGGAAAGTGGACCTTGGCGGAATTTGAACTCAGAATGTAAAAACAGACAAGATGTCACTAAGCATTTCACCCGGCGTGATAACGTTTCTGCCAGCTTGCTGCCTTGGTATATATTCACTATCAGCCTGGTGTAGCCATCTGGTTTCACCAGTCCTCAGTCAAATCGTCCAACCCATGCTAGCATGGAAAGCGGACGTTAAACGACGACGACGACAACGATGTTGACAAAACCAACAAAATATAAAGAACTGCAGTTGTCATACTAAGAGCTTCTTGGCCTGACTACATCATGAAGGAAAAAGTGATGGAAAGGGACTGGCTGAGTAATCTCAGGTTACTTCATGGAAAAAGATGTTCAGCCAAGAACAATGCCAGCTCACAAAGGGACAGAAAAACCTTCTCTTCAGTGGAAGAGAGAGAAGTAGCATAGGAAATGGGCAGACCTGTCAGGATCTGGATGTGGAGGCTTACAACAAGGCTTGCAACTGTGATCTCTTGTAACCTGATGCTCCAAAAGTAGCAGGAAGAACGTGTATGAGTGTGTGTGTGTGTGCAATAGCACGTGATTATGTGCATAAGTGAAATTCAAGAGGTGGGGATCAACTTGATTTTCACCTTCCTATATTCATGATTATAGTTTTGTGATACTAGTAATATCAAATTAGCAAGAAAGAGTTATTAAATTATCTGTAGAGAATTTTGAGTTTAAATCAATATAGGTGTATTGAGATTTTCTAATAGAATACAATTTCTGCATTCCCTCATTTTAAGCATACTCATCAAGAATACTTACCAGATTTGACCAATCAAAAAGGACATTAATTTTGCACCTTCTGTTGAAACCAGTAGTAGAGTATGATACTTACCAGCAATTGCTGTTGGCTGACTGGAAATATCAGTATTTCCATCATAGTCACCCGAAATGGTTGTGGCATCCGAAACATCTGCTATGTTAGTGGCCATTTTTCAAATGAGTGAAAATGAGCAGCAGGAAAATTGGTAATAATGATGTTCTATTTAACTCATAGTCAGCACCAACAACTTCATGTACACACATATGAAACCTTAAAGAAAAAAAAAAATTGATGGTGAAAAAAAAGGCAACTCTTTTTCATTGGAAGAGCGATAAATGGTAAATTAAATATAAGATTTGAGACTGTGGTTATGAAAAGTCTTCTCCACTATACTACTCACTTTATGTTAAATGACTACTCAGACAAATGGTTTTGTAGCTTAGATGCATGTACATAAAGTTTTCTTTAATGAAAATATAGTAAACTTCCCTTTCAATAACACAAAAACACAATCACTTCATGTATCAAAGAAACAGTATTGTACATCGCCTTCTCTACATATGAACAACAATCAGCCAAAACTTGCAAAGATGCTAAAAGCTTCACAATCTTTGAACATCTATGATGAGGTTATGATCATATGCACACACATGTGTATTCATATTACAAGTGCAGGGATAAGTTAAAGATTAAGATTATAAAGAGAAGCAGAGAACAATTTGGAGACAAAGAAACGTCACAAAAATTGAGAAACAATTCTTCATGAGCCTTATAAAAACTTTTTAAAAATTTGCTGGAAGGTGGAGAGGAGAAAGGCACATGCCCTCTTCACTTCAGGTTGGAACCATCACAATGTGTATAAAATGTGTGTATACATATGCTCAGGTTATCCATGGTAGTATGTAGTCCCGTACAAACTGTTGTATGGTTCTGTCATCAACATATAAACCAGTCCACCCACAAACATTGCCTGGTGAGGAAGGTTGCTGAAAACCCAGTAGGACAAAAACAATACCTGTCAAAAGGATGGAAGAACTAACATGATCAACAACCAACTGATAATAGTAAAGAGACCTAAAAATTGCGGCTTAGTATCCAGCATGCTGTAAAACCTGTGAGTGTGAGGCAGGCTTTTGCTAAAGCATATTTCTAGGAAAAGGTAATGTGTCCACAAATACAATGGTAGTTTAACTTATTGAGTAGTCAGGAAGTGACAACATTAAAAGACAGTCAGTCTAAGAGAAGGACAATATTGTGTACAAACCCTCACTGCCTGTGAGTGCCTTTGAAGAGGTAAAGGCTAAAGCAATTAATCCCAACAGAAAATTGGGCTGAAAAGAATCTGGAGTTTACATTATGAAAGGAGACTGAAGATAATAAATGAAGTGTATCTGAAGGTTCTGAATATTCAGCCATAAAGCTGACCCCCACCTTCAGGGATTGTAGTCTTGTGAACTGCATGGCAACCAAACTAATAATTCTGTTTTGGAATCAGAATTGAAAAGAAAAAAGAAAAAAAAAAATCAAAGTTTGCCTGTGGTTTTATATTCAAATGAGATTTTTCAGCCTAATAGCTTTATATGTACTTTGAGATCTAATTAACAAGAATAATTATCTCATGTTCTCTCAAGTGTTTACAAATTTTTAAAACAACAACCTCACTAATAATAGTGGCATTAAAAAAACACTCAGTACACGTAAAGGGGTTAGTGTTAGGAAGGGTATACAACAACAGAAAACATGTTACAGCAGACAATGGGGCATTGAACCCATCAAATGCTGTCAAACCATATACCCATGCCAGCATGGAAAAAAGAATATTAACTGATTACAACAGAAGTTTCTGTGTGAGTGTATGACCATACACAAACATACATATAGAAAGACATAAGACATGGTGGTGAAGCATGACCTTCGAACTTTGAGCCTCACAGAGGCAATGACTAGTGACTGAGACCTTTGGTGATGTGCTCTGCTTAAGAGGACCCATCAAGCCAAGTGCACCTGTGCTAGTGGCACGTAAAAAAAAAACCTTTAAATGTTGGGCCTGATGGAGGCAAAGTGGCTGAGTTTCTTTCGAGTGTTGGGCCTCATGGAGGTGAGGTGGCCGAGTTCCTTTTGAACAGGCCTCACAGAGGCAAGGTGGCTAAGTTCCTTTTGAGTGTTGGGCCTCATAGAGGCTAAGTGGCTGAGCTTCTTTCACGTGTTGGGCCTCATGGAGGCAATGACCAAGACCTTTGGCATTACGTTGTGCTTAAGAAGAAGACCCATCAAGCTGAGCAAAATCACATTCATGGCATTACACTCTTGGAGTGGTTGACACTAGGAAGGGCATACAGCAGTAGAAAACCATGCCAAATCAGACTGGATCTTGGCGCAGCCTTCCAGCATGCCAGCCCAGTCAAACTTTCCAACCCATGCCAGCATGGACAATGGACGTTAAATGATGACAGTATATGTGTGTATGTATGTGCATACACATATGCACATATACACACACAAAAGCGGCGAGCTGGCAGAAACTTTAGCACGCCGGGCGAAATGCTTAGCGGTATTTCGTCTACCGCTACGTTCTGAGTTCAAATTCTGCCGAGGTCGACTTTGCCTTTCATCCTTTCGGGGTCGATTAAATAAGTACCAGTTACGCACTGGGTCGGTATAATCGACTTAATCCGTTTGTCTGTCCTTGTTTGTCCCCTCTGTGTGTAGCCCCTTGTGGGTAGTAAAGAAATAACACATACATTATTATTCAAAGGCTGAGGTGCAGCATACTGTACATACATGCATACATCATCATTACACATGTTCAATATACTGCTGGATGAAGGCCACAGTGTGTTCTCTCTCTACCAGAGTGGCAAAGAATTAAAAGTTTTCATTCCAACTTTACCATGTTTTCCCACTTGTTTTTTTCTCAATGTGGTGTCCACTCTGTTAGTTTGCTATTCCGTCTATTATACTTTCTTATAAACATATCCTCTGTGAAAAATCATTTCAGAGTCTTTTATTTTCTAGATAATATCCATTAAACCTGTTGCCACTTCTATCTAACTGTTTCTCAACTTATTCATTTTTTAAGCTTCGGCATTCTTCTTTCCATGGCTCTTTGTGTGCATGTGTGTGTGTGTGTGTGTGTGTGTGTGTGCGTGCATGCGTATATATATACATACATACATATATATATATATATATATATATATATATATATATATATATATATATATATATATATATATATATATATATATATATAGTGAAACATCTATGACTGTACTAACTGATAGAAATAAAATTACAATAATTATTAACTAATACATTTCTGTCAATGCCTATTGTCCTATTTTTTAATATTTTGTGCATTACATGTCGTGGCACCTGCTTAGCTGCTATGGTTATTATATTTACTCTTTACATTCTCTCTTCCTCTTTGTTGTCACAAAGTTAATAGTAGTCAACTCTAAAAGAACTTATTTCAATTAAATATTCTTTAATAAATCCTGTGTTTAATAATGCTTTATATAGATACTGTGGTGACAGATTGGCTCTAGTCAAGCAAATAGAGAAAGATTTTATGTTTGTATATTGATGACAACTATATTGATCAAATGACATATTTGGCATTATGGCTACCGTCATTACTAGGGTAGTTAGTTGACAAACCTTTTATATCATTTATAATAATACTTTTACAGTGTGTTGACTTTCTCCATTTAAGCTCCTAGTTCAAATCCTGCTGTTTTTCATGCTCTATAAAATAACAACCAGTTTAATACTGATAAAAAAAAAGTACCAATCTTGAGTGATGGATTATCAGAAGTTGTAGAGAGTCAGATGAGATGCTTTGCAGTATCTATATTAGCTCTTTGCATTTTGATGGTACTTTCTGTGATGACATAAAACTACTTCCTGTAGTGGAAAGGAAAATAATTTTAGTGATCATAATACAGGGGAAGATATTTAATAGTTGACCTGCAGGTAATTATCTTATTCATAAATTGTTCCCTCTTTAGAAATTAGAATAGATGCAATCCCAGATTGACTTGACCAACTCGATTTATATTCTAATCAACTTGGCTTATTTTTATAGATAATGTCTTGAAATCTGTGGATTTGTTCACTGAACTTGCTAGAAACATCAAATTACCTATCATCTTAAAAAGGAAATGAAGGCTACATCAATTACAATAGTAATCCTACATATTTAAAAAATATGGGATGGTCAAAACTGGAATTGTAAATCTACTATATCAGGGATGATCTGGGGTTAAACAACAACTTTTCTCTGACTCTAGCTTTTATTCACTACTCAGCTAAATCAACACACATTATGTTATTGATAAAAATTGTTATATTATTGTTATCAATCCCAGAGATTACATTGGCTTTAAAAAAAAAAGGAAAGAAAAGAAACAAGGCTGAAAATTATATATAGATTTAAGCAGATTAACAAACATGCATGTAGACAGATGTATTTGATTTGGCTTTGTTTTTCATTCCTTAAGTATGTATGTCTACATGAGTAAGCATTAGGTTAGTAATGCCAGTTTTTCAGCAGAAATAGCATTTTGAAGCTGGAATTTAGCAAAATCCTCAGATAACGTCATCTCAAGATTAGCTGTTGGTTGCTATGACTATTATACACTATAATTATTGTATGAATGCAATAGCTATATACTATAGTTATATGCAAACACTGGATAGATCTCCAAAACAGTATTTCACTGCTTGTAGTCCTTTGTCATCTTATCTCCTTCATGAGGTTCAACATTCAGAGAATAACCCTAACCACAACTTACCATGAGGCCCTTTCTTCTTAAATAACTTGATATTTACTCAACTGTCTTCTGCCAAATGCATTATTTGTCCACTGAAGATTCCTGTCTTGCAACACTACAGCTGAATGCTCTTATAGCCAATTTTCCTCTCAACACTATGGTACTCCATTGTTCATCATACTAACATTCTACCTAGTTTGCTTACATCATTTCTTTCCAGCATTCATACATCATCCACATCCTATATCTATGCTTCACTGCTATGAAACATTGCATTTTGTACACAAGCAAATACTTCATGACTCTAGCTATTTCTTTTTCGCCCTACCCCAACTGAGATAATTTTGATTTTTTGAGATATTTTTAAGTATGTTATTCAGTACAACATCTCTTAACTTATGAGTGAAGGTGAGACAAAGGGACAGACAGACAGAGTATATAATATACTTATAATTTACTGTGTTTAATGGAATATACGATCTTCAAAAAAACAAAAAGTTTTTTTTTAAAATCAGCCTAGGTCCTATATGATATATATATATATATATATGTATATATATATATATATATATATATATATATATATATATATATATATCATCATCATCATCATCATCATCGTTTAACGTCCACTTTCTTTGCTGGTATGAATTAGATGGCCTGATAGGAGATGGCCAGCCATAGAACTGTCCAGGTTCCAATTGTCAGTTTTGGCATGGTTTCTATGGCTGGATGTCCTTCCTAATGCCAACCACCTTATAGTGTGTGTTGGGTGCTTTTCACATGCTACCGGCATAGGTGCATTTATGTGGCACCAGCACAACTGCATTTTATGTAGCACCGGAACCTGCAAGACAAAGAACTCTCAGTTGAGAGAGGGAGTGGGGCATGGCCATAAAAGACATGCTTGTATGTATGGATGGACATCATTTTACTTAGCTTGATGTGTCTCCTCAAGTACAGTAAATTGCCACAAATCTCAGTCCCTTGTCATCTCAGTGTCAGAAGATCCTTTCTCATTACTTTGCCGATCTTCCTGGATCGAACTCTTCCACAGGCTCCCTCCACAATTAGAGATCAGCACTTCTTTATGCAGCTGTCCTCATCCATTTGCATCACATGACCACACCAGTACAGTTTTCTCTCTCACATCATTTGATGCCTCTTATGCTCAGTTTTCCTCTTAAATCATTTACACTGTCCTACAGGCACACTGACATTACCTATCCATGACTGAGTTATCTGGCACGTTACTGTACTCAAGAAGATCCATTCACCACAGGAAAATTGATACTGGTGCACATGCCATATGAAAAGCATTGATGCCCTATAAAAAAGAACCCAGTAAACTCTGCAGAGTGATTGACATTATGAAGTGCATCTACCCATAGATATCATGTGAGAACACCAAGGGAGCCTGGTACATCACATGGTAGAGCTGACCATGTACGGACCAAAGGAAACCATGGACATGCAGCCTACAAGAAACTCTCAGAATCTTTCCAATTTGAACTTCCATACAGTAAACTGGAAACAAATTGAGAAAGAGATCCTCAAACAAAACTGGCCTAAATGTCTCTCCTCACCAGACATCGACATGAAACTTAAACAATTCATGTCTGTAATGCAAGTCATATGCTACAAATGTGTCCTGGAGAGAAAGGCCACTGTACACAAGAACAAAATCCTCAGGGAGAGGAAAATTCTTATGAGACGGTGTACACAAGTTTCAAATCGCCTAAACAAACAAATTGAAAGCAGTGAAAAGTCCCGCATGAAAATACAACTGCTGGAGATTGAAAAAAATCTGCAACTCTCCCACGAAAAAGAAAGAGCAGACAAAGAAGCCTGGGCTATAGACAATATAAAATCTAACCCCAGAGCTTTCTACAAGTTTGCCAAAGAAACAGCTTCAGTGCACTGCAGGATAGGGCTACTCCTCAAAACAGATGGTTCATTCACGAGAAACCCAATTAGGATAAGTGAAATACTAAATGAGCAATTCAAAAGTGTTTTCACTCCACCCCTAAGGCACTTGCAAGTCAGCAATCCAACTGACTTTTTTACCACTGCAGATATAAAAACAGAGGCAATGATGATCGATTACATCAATATAAAGGAAGACGATGTAATAAGGGCTATAGAGGAAATGAACCCAAACTCAGCTACTGGCCCCGATGGATTCCCAGCAATCCTTCTAAAAGTATGTAAACGAGTCCTAGGCGGCTCAGAACAAATGTCTTCCATAGAATCAACATGACTTTTTGATCCCTTGTACGGAAAGTCCTCAGTATCCACCCCGCCAGTTGTCT
>NC_142944.1:28770442-28832287 GCF_046866305.1 Octopus bimaculoides | reverse complement strand
ATGCATAGGCTTGAAATAAATGAAGTCAGTATGTTTCGCTGGATGTGCAATGTTAGTGTACATGCTTGACAGAGTGTAAGCATCTTGAGAGAAAAATTAGGTATAAGAGAGATCAGATGGTATGCAAGAAAGATGACTGCGTTGGTATGGTTATGTGATGCATATGGATGAGGACAGCAATGTAAAGTGCCGATCTCTGACTGTGGAGAGAACCTATGGTAGAGGTAGACACAGGGGGACATGAGACAAGATAGTGAAGCATAATCTTCGAACTTTGAGTCTCACAGAGGCAATGACTAGTGACCAAGACCTTTGGTGATATGTTGTGCTCAAGAAGACACATGAAGTGAATTCATAGTCGTGACTGATGTCAGTGGTGTATAAAGAGCATCGAGCCTCATGGAGGTAAAGTGGCTGAGTTACTTTTATGCGTTGGGCTTCACGGAGGAATGTTCCTTTTGTGTGTTGGAGCAAAGTGCCATTTGTGTGTTGGGGGAATGTTCCTTTTGTGTGTCGGAGGAAAGTGCCTTTTGTGTGTCGGAGGAAAGTGCCTTTTGTAGGTCGGAGGAAAGTGCCTCTTCGTGGGTCGGAGGAAAGTGCCTCTTCGTGGGTCGGGGGGAAAGTGCCCTCCGTGCGCCGGGGGGGAAAGTGCCCTCCGTGCGCCGGGGGGGGGGAGTGCCCTCCGTGCGCCGTGGGGGGGGGGGGGGGGGGGGGGGGAGTTCCCTCCGTGCGCCGGGGGGGGGGGGGGGGGGGGGGGGGGGGGAAAGTTCCCTCCGTGCGCCGGGGGGGGAAGTTCCCTCCGTGCGCCGGGGGGGAAAGTTCCCTCCGTGCGCCGGGGGGGGAAAGTTCCCTCCGTGCGCCGGGAAGTTCCCTCCGTGCGCCGGGGGGAAGGGGAGTTCCCTCCGTGCGCCGGGGGGGGAAGTTCCCTCCGTGCGCCGGGGGGGGGGGGGGGGGGAGTTCCCTCCGTGCGGGGGGAGTTCCCTCCGTGCGGGGGGGGGGAGTTCCCTCCGTGCGGGGGGGAGTTCCCTCCGTGCGCCGGGGGGGAAGTTCCCTCCGTGCGCCGGGGGGAAGTTCCCTCCGTGCGAGGGGGGGGGGGGAGTTCCCTCCGTGCGCCGGGGGGGAAAGTTCCCTCCGTGCGCCGGGGGGGGGGAGTTCCCTCCGTGCGCCTGGGGGGGGGGGGGAGTTCCCTCCGTGCGCCGGGGGGGGGGGGGGGGAGTTCCCTCCGTGCGCCGGGGGGGGAAGTTCCCTCCGTGCGCCGGGGGGGGGGAAGTTCCCTCCGTGCGCCGGAAGTTCCCGCCGTGCGCCGGGGGGGGGGGGGGGGGGGGGGGGGTCCCTCCGTGCGCCGGGGGGGGGGGGGGGAGGAAAGTTCCCTCCGTGCGCCGGGGGGGGAGAAAAGTTCCCTCCGTGCGCCGGGGGGGAGGAAAGTTCCCTCCGTGCGCCGGGGGGGGGAGGAAAGTTCCCTCCGTGCGCCGGGGGGGGAGGAAAGTTCCCTCCGTGCGCCGGGGGGGGAGGAAAGTTCCCTCCGTGCGCCGGGGGGGGAGGAAAGTTCCCTCCGTGCGCCGGGGGGGGGGGAGGAAAGTTCCCTCCGTGCGCCGGGGGGGGGGGAGGAAAGTTCCCTCCGTGCGCCGGGGGGGGGGGAGGAAAGATCCCTCCGTGCGCCGGGGGGGGGAGGAAAGTTCCCTCCGTGCGCCGGGGGGGGGGAGGAAAGTTCCCTCCGTGCGCCGGGGGGGGGGGAGGAAAGTTCCCTCCGTGCGCCGGGGGGGGGAGGAAAGTTCCCTCCGTGCGCCGGGGGGGGGGGGGGAAGTTCCCCTCCGTGCGCCGGGGGGGGAGGAAAGTCCCCTCCGTGCGCCGGGGGGGGGGGGGGGGAGGAAAGTCCCCTCCGTGCGCCGGGGGGGGGGAGGAAAGTCCCCTCCGTGCGGTCGGGGGGGGGGGGGGGAGGAAAGTCCCCTCCGTGCGGTCGGGGGGGAGGAAAGTCCCCTCCGTGCGGTCGGGGGGGGAGGAAAGTCCCCTCCGTGCGGTCGGGGGGGAGGAAAGTCCCCTCCGTGCGGTCGGGGGGGGGGGAGGGAAAGTCCCCTCCGTGCGGTCGGGGGGGGAAAGTCCCCTCCGTGCGGTCGGGGGGGGGAAAGTCCCCTCCGTGCGGTCGGGGGGGAAAGTTCCCTCCGTGCGGTCGGGGGGGGGAAAGTTCCCTCCGTGCGGTCGGGGGGGGGAAAGTTCCCTCCGTGCGGTCGGGGGGGGAAAGTTCCCTCCGTGCGGTCGGGGGGGAAAGTTCCCTCCGTGCGGTCGGGGGGGGAAAGTTCCTCTTGTGCGTGGGAGGAAAGTTCCTCTTGTGCGTGGGAGGAAAGTTCCTCTTGTGCGTGGGAGGAAAGTGCCTCTTGTGCGTGGGAGGAAAGTGCCTCTTGTGCGTGGGAGGAAAGTGCCTCTTGTGCGTGGGAGGAAAGTGCCTCTTGTGCGTGGGAGGAAAGTGCCTCTTGTGCGTGGGAGGAAAGTGCCTCTTGTGCGTGGGAGGAAAGTGCCTCTTGTGCGTGGGAGGAAAGTGCCTCTTGTGCGTGGGAGGAAAGTGCCTCTTGTGCGTGGGAGGAAAGTGCCTCTTGTGCGTGGGAGGAAAGTGCCTCTTGTGCGTGGGAGGAAAGTGCCTCTTGTGCGTGGGAGGAAAGTGCCTCTTGTGCGTTGGAGGAAAGTGCCTCTTGTGCGTTGGAGGAAAGTGCCTCTTGTGCGTTGGAGGAAAGTGCCTCTTGTGTGTTGGAGGAAAGTTCCTTTTGTGTGTTGGGCCTCACAGAGGCAAGTTCTTTTCAAGCATTGGGCCTTACAGAGGCGAATTCCTTTCGAGCATTGGGCCTCACGGAGGAGAGTTCCTTGTGAGTGTTGGGCCTCACGGAGGAGAGTTCCTTGCGAGTGTTGGGCCTCTTGCAGGCAATGACCAAGACCTTTGGCATTATGTTATGCCTCTTGGAGGCAATGACCGAGACCTTTGGCATTACGTTATGCTTGAGAAGAAGACCCATCAAGCTGAGCAAAATTGCAGTCATGGCAGATACTGCTGTCACACAAATGGCACCTGTGCCAGTGGTACCCACTACACTATTGGAGTTGTTGGCGTTTGGAAGGGCATCCGACTGTAGAAACCATGCCAAATTGAACTGGAGTCTGGTGCAGCCTTCCAGCTTGCCAGCCCTCGTCAAACTGTCCAACCCATGCCAGCATGGACAACAAACATGATGATGATGACAGTGAAACAAATATCAGTGACAAGATATACCATCATAGTCTATAAGAACTAACAACTTCCAACAATTAAAGTGAAATAGAGAATCGAGTGCCCAGGCCATAGATGTACTGCCACTGTCTATAAGTATTGAAACCCTGATATACAGTAATGCATGCAGGGCTGGATTAAGACCCATCGAGGCTCTAAGCGCTAAAAAGATGTTGGTGCCTCCATAAAAGATTATGTAATTCAAAATATAAACAATAACAAAACAAAGTAATTTTTTATTTTTCAAAGCGAAACAAAATAGTAAGAGGGAAAATAATGTTTATATATTTGAAAAGTTTCCTCCTACTTTTTTGAATTGCAAAGTCTTTGATCAGATCCTCAAATTAATCTTAGGTAACACATCTGAACCTTTACTTAGTAGAGATAAAGGCAACATTATTTTAGCAAGTTTAAAGTGATTTCTTTTGTGCCGTAAACCATTTACCATTTTCTGTGGTGCCTCCTTCCCTTGATGCCCTAAGCACGTGCTTGTTTTGCTTAATGATTAATCCAGTGTTGAATATAGGTACCAGCAATTAGGTTATTGTAGATGTTTCACCACAGTCTGTAACAACTGACCAACCATCTTACTTAAAACAGATACACATTGAAATAAAGTATCAAATGACTAGGTCATAAATGAACTGGTCAACAGCTGATATATAATAGACACAGCAGAATAGAATATCAGTAACCAGGTTATCGATGTCAACCAAAGACTGCAAAAATTCAAAGTTTGTTATACAGTGGTGTAAAGTAACAGCGATTAAGTTATACCGTATGACCGTCATACAGCAGAGTATCTGTAATTAGGTTTAGATGTTTTACATAATCTATAAGAAATAACAAACAGCTAACAAAGTATAGACACCACAGCGGCATACGAATAGGTATCGCATTTGGTCAATACAAAGCAACAACACTAGTGTACGAACATAAATTACATCCACCACGGTTAATGTCATTTTGGGACCCCAATCCCAATGCAGTAGTTTATAAGTATTCACTCAGCTTCTAAAAATAACAATCAAATATCCTTCTAATCCCAACTGACCGTTAAAATAATGGTAAGGCAAAAGATATAGTAATAGATAACCCGAAATAAGACGAGCTGATAACGGCTGGTGTGCCTTTGATCCTATAGTTCACTTGGTTTTAAAAAATCCAAATGTAATTGTGCACGTTGCATAATTAGATTGCACGCAGGTGACTTAATGAAAACAGAACACTTAAAATGAAATTCCACATGTATATGCGAAGGGTAGTTTGTTGCGGAAGGCTTCAACCAACACAGGCCAAGCTTTTACATGCACAATCAACACGAACACAATAACATCGTATGAACGCCGATACCTCAGATACAAAGAAATACACGAGCCAAATTGCGGATAACTCTGTAATCGCTTGACCTGCTAGAAATAGCAGCGAAATCTCCCTCAAAAAAATGAATGACACATGACAACGTACTCATAGATATAAAAAAAAAATACAGGTTGGAATACCTTTTGACCATAGGTGTGTTGCATCAAAACTGACCAGGGGCAACTAAGAAATGCAGAAAGGGAATGATAGAAGGCACAGCAGACCTTACGGGATTTGAATTCAGAAGATACAAAGATGTAATTAATTCATAATAGTAATGATTTCTATCTTAGGCACAAGGCCACACATTTTATAGGAGGAAAAGTCGATTAAATTGACACTAATATCCGACTTGTTTTTATTGCTCCCAGAAGCATTTTGTCCGGATATCCACCATTTCAGACATACACCGCCAAATAATTTTTTAATAATAATGATTTCTTTTATTTTCAACAAGGGCGACAGATGGTGGAGGGTGGGGGACAGTAATAAACGGTCTCTTATGGCCACTAAGGACCAAACAGTTGGAAGATGATGAAGTACGAAATACACATGGGGTACTTACGTAGTATAAAAAGGGGGTAACCAGCAATAACAATAAAGGGTTTTAACAAAGAAATAACAAGAACGGGAAAGAAAAAAACAACACGTCAACGAGGTCGTTCGATATAACAGAAATAAAAACCAAACTTCTTTCAAATCATACCGTAAACGTCTTTTAAAAAGACGCGTATAAAGACATTCTAGGGGTGCAGGTGAGACATTCAATAATCTAATCCCAGGGTCACTGAATAAAAAGTAGGATGCCCTCACAGTGTGAACGGCTTTGATTAGAGGTATGTTCGATAAGTACCTAACTGGACATAACGGAACAATGGTTTCAAACCATTTGTAACATAAACACAGTATCACAAAATTTTGGGGGAGGATACAGTTGATTAAATCGCCACCCGTACTAACTCGTAATTAGTTTTATCGTCGACTATCCATATACAAAATATATTATAAACACACACACGCATATATATATGTATATGAGTGCTACTGACTCCACATGTTTTGCACCTGTGTGTGTGTGTGTGCTAAAGGTAACAGCTAACTATCCCTTAATCTCTGTTTTTAAAACAGGAGACATTCAATAATGTTCTAAATAGGACGGAGTGGTCACGATCGGAGTGTCTCCGATCATATACCTGCTTTTTTATGGTTGACACGAGCTCAGCAACATACACGCACGCACATACACAGACAATATATATATATATAATGTGTGTCATAAATATATATAAATGTTACACAAACTAAAGAACTACAAGAAGCAAACACATTTCCGTATAAACATACTTAAACACGTGCATCACTAAATAGAAACATAGCCTGTGTCTATATAATAAAAACAGCAGAAATGTTTAAATACACGCGCACACACATACTACATTCATTAGACATTTTTAAAACATACGTATACTCACATAATACAATCACATACATACATACATATATACGTGTAGATGATAGAGAGAGGAATTGTATATATAATTAAAAATTTGAAAAAAAAAAGAAACGTAGTTATATAACGAATATACATATCCATATGTCTAAATACATATGCGAAGTGTATACTGGAATAAAAAAAAGACAATATTTATATTAATATTGTAATATAATAGAGTATAGTTTTACATGCAGTATATCGACGTATATACACAGACATACAGTGCCCATAATATTTATGTACGTGCAAAAATTGTGTATGCATATATATATATATATATATATATATATATATATATATATATATATATATATACATACATACATATATATATCGCGCTCATACATTGTATACATAATATAAAGTAATATAACATAAACACCCGCCCCTATAAACAACAAAATGACTTACCGACGTTAATTAATATTCCTAAATTTGACGTGTTCAATTAAACCGTTACGTTGTCGCACGTACAAATATACTTGCAATAGATATATAAAATGTTTCAGTGCAACTATGAATAAATAAACTGTGTTAGAGACGTGAATGTTACAACACTGGTACACACTGATCTACACCCGTCACTGTCTCCACAGAGAAGAAGGGTTGGTGAGTGGAAAGAGGTGGCTGTCGTGTGTCTTTGTATTTATACGCTTTAAGTTTTACACACACACAGACTTGCATACATATATACCTACGTACGCACATACATACACATACACTGTATTTAATATCTGTTTATGGTAATGTATATATACACCAAAGCACGATATATTTCTGTATGCATTACCTTATACACACACACACACACACACACACATACACACACACACACATACACACACAGACAGACAGATAGATAGATAGATAGATAGATAGATAGATAGATAGATAGATAGATAGATAGATAGATAGATAGATAGATAGATATGCACACACTTATATGTGTGTGTGTGTGTGTGTGTGTATTTGTATGTGTGTGAGTAAGTGCACATTTATAAATATGTGTTTATATACACGCACACACCATACACATAAATGCTGGAATGGGTTGAACAGTTTGACAGGATTTCAGTGTGTCAAGTTCTATTGCCTACTTCAGCAAAGTTTCTATGGATGGAGGCCCTTCCTAATGCCAACTCCTTTACAAACTGTATAGGATGCTTTTGTTGTGGCACCAGCACAAGTGAAGTCACCGAGTAACTAGCAAGACAAGATCACCTCAAGTAAGTGTGGTGAAATATTGAGTGAGGTGGCTTTGTGTCAGGTGTTGAGCAGCTTAAGTATGATGGGTGGTGGGGACAGGGACAAGCATGCCTGTCACTAAGGGGATGCAGAGGACAACACTATTCAATAGTGCACTTTCAGATTTATTCCATTTTAGTGGTTCTACTCTAGTATTATTAAACAATTAGTGCCTACCCAGAATATTCTAAAGCACCTTCAGGCACCAAAGTCAGGCGACAGACCTAGGGGCAAGTATCTTGCTGTGAAGGAGAGACATGGCTACCCAAGCAAGAATGGGTAGAAAGATGGTGGAAATCAAGTGTCAGCGCATACCCTCAAAGCACAAGAAGGGGATAGAAAGAGAATAGGGACAAGGTATCGAGGATGTGAACGTTGAACATGGATGGAGACATGGACAATTGTAAATCTCAGTTTAGGACAAGGTAAACAAAATAGGAGTGCATCATGGGGGAGGGGGAGGAGGTGATAGGTGGCAATAAATATAAACAGAGTGTTAGTGAAGAGCAATAGTATAATAAAATTGTCAATAGATAAGAAATAGGGAGATAATATAAAATGTAGGGAAGAGAAATGTACAGTGACAAAGATGGATATTAAAGGCACACAAGGTAGATGTAGTGAGTGACAAAAAAGGGAGGGAGGTGTCATTGGTAGATATGACTGGTTGTTCAAAGTAAAGGAGCATTCAGTAGAAATAAAGTGGTAACAAATGAAATTGAAAGAATTGGACAAGTAGCAAGAGAAGTGATTCCAAGGAGATGGATAACTGATAGCACCAGAAGGGATGGAATATATGTAGCTCTGCACTCATATAATTACAGCAGTTAAGGAAATAGTGCTGTAATCAGAAAGATGAGGAGTGGGATAAATGTTACAAAGACAAAGTGTGGGAAAGGCTTGACAGGTAGGTGTAGATCGGGTGCAGGGGTATTGATGTTATTTGCTTACATGGAGGTCTTCACGAACATAGCAAATCACCAAACAACTCACTTCTTTGTCAATTCCTTTGTGAGGCTTAACAACTTGAGGTCAGTCTTCACTTTTTTGCCCCATATCTTCTTGAGTCTCTTTCTTCCAAATGTTTTATCCATATTTAATAAACAGCACGCCTCATCTGATTCCTCTCAGGCCCAATTTTTAAGTACATTTTCACTTTTACAAACAGACTGTTGCACTTCTAGCAGATCATGCTAGCTTCATTCCTCTCTAACTATTGCATATTCTCTGCATCTACAGGACTATGTTTCACAACTATGTAGCATTGCTGTTCATACTCAAGCATCATATAATCTGCCTTTCACTCTGAGAGAGAGGCCTTTTGTTACCAACAGAAGTAATAGCTCACTTCATTTTCTCTAGCCAGCTTTTATTCCAGCAACTATAGTTTCAGAGTATCCTCCTCCACTGCTAATTAAATCACCTAGCTAACAAGATCATCTTAGGCAAAGAGGCAACCTATTTCTCATATCTTCTTAGTGTTTATTGCTTCTGTGCATCTGCCACATACAAAGTGTAATTTCTCCATATAGTGTGAGTAATGAATGCACTTCTTGTGCATCAGTAACTTGCACTAGATACTCTGTATAGAATTTCTACATATCAAATAGAGTCATTTCCCTGAACGGATTAGCATACTGTCTGTTTTCTTACTTACTGGAACTTTATTCTTTTGTAAGTTAACTATAGGGTGCCCTGATTCCAGATTTTGCTTCCAGACCTGGAATTCCTTTTCTAATTCTATTACAAATTCTGCTAGGAAAACAAGTTCATCAGCTTCCTCAGCGACCACAAATCAGGGAAATAGAGATTCAGTTGAAGGCTTTCTCCATGTCAAAAATTTCAAGAACACTAGCTTATTTTTAGCTAAATACTTTTTCTTTAGTTGCCTTGCTAGAAAGAGAGCCTCAGTAGTACTCCTTTCCAATACAAAACTAAACAGCATCACATCTAAGCTAACTCTGTTCCTAATTATTTCGGCTATAACCCTCTCTATAACTTTTATAAGCTAGTCTAGCAATTTGATACCTCTGTAACTAATTCTCTCTAAGGTATCTCCTGTTCCCTTGTAAGAGTTGATTGTAATGCAGTTACACTACTTGTTAGGTATTGACTCCTTTCCTGCACAACTTGCATGACTATATGGATGACTAGACTGTGTTTCACTCTGCCTGATATTTTAAGTACCTTGTTTTAATATATTTAATTCCTTTATCTATCATATTACTGTCAACTTGAATAGTTGGTCCCACTGTGGGGTCCATGTTAGTAGACTCTCCTTTCCTTCTGCCATGCATTCTCTACAATTAGTAATCTTTCAAAGTAACACTCTTCCTTTACAGCCTCTTCCTTTACAGAAACAGAAATTGCAAGTGTGCCATTATCCATCCATACACATTCTCTCCCACAATATTTTGTTTTCCTCTGATACACTACTACCTTGCAATCTGGAACACCTCATGCCTCTGACTATCATGTTATAGAATGTTGGTAAACTTCTTCTTTTCTGTTTCTCCTCTCGCTAACTATTTCTATTGCCTACCTTCCCTTCTAGTTATCTCATATAATTCTCTCCTACCCCCATTCTTCCAATCCTTCCAAGTTAGTTTCTTTACTTTTATAGCTCTGTCTTCTTCGCTGCTCCACTGCATCACCCTTAATCTGGTTGAAGCTTTGCACCAGCCACATATTTGGTCTGTAGCCTGAGTAGGTTGTCCCATAGGGACATCCAGTTGTCCTTTATCCTATACATCTCTACCCCCTTCTCCTTTATAACAATTGCCTCAACTAGACTTCTCTAAATTTCTGACTGTTCAGTGAATCTGTAAGCTTCCATATCTTCCTTTCCAAACCGCTTGTTTCTGTGAGTCCTTTTATTAACTACAAACCAATGGTGAATTGTACATTCTTTACTAAGGAAAAACTTTACACTTACAACTATCTTTCTATCCCACTTTTTGGTGTGAATATACTCAATATGGCTTGTGTGGCCACCAGGTTGATACATGATAGGGTACCTGGTTGGTTTCCTGAAGTTAGTGTTGCAGATTATTAGGTCATTTGTTCAGAACTCTAAGAACCATGTTTCCTCCTTATTTGGTATCTACCTTGGAATCTACAAGGAAGTTGCCTAACATGACTGTTGAAGTTACCAACCATGAAAATAAGAATACTGTCATTTGTTATCAAGATAGTCTGTAAAAGGGCATGTTAAAAACATTCCTTTTGTTCATTTGCCAATGCTAATTGAGGAACCTGATTGGAGGAACATAGGCAGCAGGATAAAAGTTACTGCTTTATTTTACAAAACTAGTCTAAACTTAATTATTCTGTAGCGACCGTGCGACCAGGAGATGGTGATGAAGGAATGACTCCTTTAGCGCATTGCACGGTAGGCACAAATATAAAAACAAAAGATGGAATGAGGTAAAAATGAGTTAAGTGCCAACAAGAAAAGAGAGAGACTCAACCGGTAAAAGTGTATAAAAATAAGGTTTTATTGGTAGTCAACTAGAATGTCTGTGTGAGTGTGAATGCAACATAATAAAACACAATATAAGACACGCTGTCGTGTAAACAAAGAGTGTGTGCATATACAAATATGTGTAAGTGAATGCAAGGGATACAGAGCATAGAAAACAGTCAATAATAAGGACGTTAGAAGAAAGTCCAGATACAAGGATGAGAAATACCAGTTTGTAGCTAAGGTACACAGTAGTAGAAGTGCTGTACCAAGAGGTTGTGGCGTTGAAGGCAGAGCCAAAGTAAGACACATGTCGTGTAAGAAGTTGAGACTTCAATGCTCTGGCTGGTTACTTGGTACAGGAGTTCTTGCAGGTTGAATTTGCTGTTATCCTCGGTGAAGATATTCACACAAACAGTGTTGAGAGAAACTGTGCGAGTGCTGTTGGTGATGTGTATGTAGAGATGTCGGTGTAGACGCTAACGACGAAGACGCTGATGGTGGCATTGAAGATGGAGTTTGCAGCAAGGAGTTGAACGGTGGTGTGTCATCACTGGAACTGGCTGGTGCTCTGTGGTCAGTGGCTAGACCTCAGAAAGTCTAAAGTCGTGACAAACTTTAGCGCAGACAAGCTAGCTATTTAAGAGAAATAATCGGCTCAAACAGGGGTTCAGAAAACTGTTCCATGTGACCTTATCAGAAGGATGCGATTGGTTGGTTTTCTCCCTGGTGCAAAATAGAACTGCGCCAATACCAACCAATCAGAGTGGTGGACAAAACAGAGTCCAAGGATGCGGCCAAAGGCTAGCTTTTATCTGCTACGTCCGCATTCACATATATATAACAGAGTGGAGAGAAGCTTCGCTACAATTCTATTGCACACTCTGACTATATCAGTTACTTTATCTTCTCATTTCTCTGCTAAAAGTATGCCCACATCAGCTGCAGCATAACTATTGTCTACCCAGAAGAATTTATACCTATGTTTTCTGTCCTGAGGAGTCTGGCTGAGGTTGCCCCCATCTTATCTTTTGTTTACCGCACACATTTACACGTCTCAATTCTAGCACTTCAACACTCACTAGTCCTATCTATCATTGTGCCTATGTTGATTGTGATACACACATATATAAGTAAACACAGTAAAGCCGAATGCAGAGTGGGACAGCACCCAGACCATAAAGGTAGATTGGAACTGTATGGAAGCCTGTTTGGTGGATTGTACCTGTACTTTAAAGATAACAATCTTGTCACACACTATCATGCTGAACTTGTCTCAGAATTACCTTAAGAGTACACATTTCTGTGGAACGCTTTGTCACTTATGCATTAATTCAGCGAGTAGATAATTTAGTTGATTGAACACGTGAATCTGCATTATTGAATGACAGAAATATGACTATGCATACACACATATCCTGATTTTTTTCTGCTTTGTTTTCTGCTCTTTAGGCTATTGGTTACATTGCATTGGAAGCATTGACACAGCAAAAAGTAGAGAGGGCTTTTAGTCTTACAGGGGGAAAGGCAACCACAACCTAGTATTAATGTCATATTAAATTGTCCCAGTACATTCTGTAAAGTGTTTGATGACTGAGTCAAGAGAATATAGAGTCCTTGTTGAAGACATGATAAAATGCATTCAGTATATTTTGTAATGTAGCTGGCGATAGAAAAGCATTCAGCTATAGAAATTAAGCCAAAAATGTAATGTTACAAGGGCATTAACACCAAATAAGAACTGACACAGATTGCCATGATCTGTCCAATCAATGCCAGTATGGAAAAACAGAAAAGCAGATATAAAGTGATGATCTATACATACATAGAGGGAGAGAGAGAGAGAGAAAGAGAGATGCACATATATACATATGTATGTTGCATACATGTATAAATATGCATGTATTTGTGTATGAGTGTGTATGTGTGTGTGTATGTGTGTACTTGTCTGTCTGAATTACCTATGTAGATAGGTACATAGTAGATAGATAGGTACATAGTTAATTCAGACAGACTAGCACACACATACACACATAAAAGAAGACTGAGACACATGATCATATACACACACACACTTCACACACATACACAAGGACACATACAGAAACAGACATCCATGCATAACAGACGCATGTACATAGTCACACAAACACATACACATAAATACACTCAAACATGCACACACTCACACACACACACAAACATGAATGCACAAACACATGAATATGCAGAATACATACAAATGTACAGACATGTATACATATATATATATATATATATATATATATATATATATATATATACATATACATATATATATGCATACACACATGCATAGATACATACACACACATACATATATTCATACATACATACTTACATGCATACATACATACATACATACATAAATTCATACATACATACATACATACATACACACACACACACATACATTCATACATACATACATACATACATACATACATACATACATGCATAACCACCAAGTATCAAAGTCTATCCCTTGACCAAGTTTGCATACTTGAGGCTGATAATGTCATAAGACTTTGAAGGCAGCTCCTTTAGCAACACTCTTTGTCTGATAACCTAGAATACATGCCGAAAGAAGTCGCACGACTCTACAGCAACATATCAAATGAAAGGATGAGCGTATATTCGCAGAAGACTATGCATGGATATGTAAATAGAAAGCTCCATGATGATAATAACATTGATCATCAAAGCAGTCTGTCATGAACCAATAGCGGATTTCTACCTCTCACTTTGAAAGGCATGCATTTGCAATCCAGGAACAGGAAATATCAACCAAGTACCTAATGCACAAAAGGAATAGAGATGTGGGAAAAGTTATAAAATGTGACAACCAATGAGGACTTTGTGGAGTTCACACTGAAGATATCACCAATATCATAAGCAGTTGTCCGAAAATGTCATTATGGTATTCTCTACCCATGAGACATGACATTCTAGCTATGACACTCTATAATGAAAATGAAATCTGTCGGAAGGATAATCCTGAGGACAAAGAAATAAAAACCCATAATGTGGCAGAAGCCATAGCCACTCATAATGAAAAGGAATATTGCTGGAATGTACCAGTGAAGACCTCAATAAAGTGTAAGCACAACAGACCTGATATAATGATTTGGGATAAAGAAGAGAAACTGTGTACAGTTGAGGAAATCAGCTGCCCAGCAGTTGTTAACATAAAGCTGTAGATCAGTGAAAAAGACAACACCTACGCTGAACTATTGAGAAATCTGCAGTTACTCTATACAGATTACAAGTTCAGGTTTATACCTGTAATTATTGGGGCCCTAGGATATGTAACACACTTCCTAAATATCAATCTTGAGAAATTAGGCTTCTCAAAACCAGAAAGGAGAAAGCTAATTCAAAGACTACAAAGCTAATTCCAATCCATCACTGGAACTGTAAAAATCTGTAAAACTTTCCAGAAGTTTATCATTTAAACATGCTCATTTATATGAGCATGTTTAGATATGCAACTATATGCATGAGAATACATACATAAAACATACAAATCTGCGCATTCATACATACATACAAACAAAAACACCCTGTTGTTGATGTTGAAATTCCAATGAAAAATCCTTGAATCTAGGTTAGAAACCGGATCTTTCTCTTCTGGCAAGAAATCTTGAAATCAACTGAATAGTGACATGCATGCATACATACATACATACATACATACATACATACATAGATACATACATACATACATACATACATACACACACACATACATACGTACATGCATGCATACATACATACATACATAATATATTTCTAAATCTCTCAGAGAGACTTAAGCAGTAATGATATGATAAAGTAATTGTATACTGCCAGCTTAACGTGACAGTCCCAATAAGGGAATATACTACTGCTATTTAGCCCTAGGAAGCTGCACCACTTCCTGTCCCCCCTTGTAAACATAAGGACACAGGAAATGTGTCAAGGCCGACAGGAAGTGGTGCAGTTTCCTAGGGCTAAATAGCAGTAGTATGATTTCTTTATTGGGACTGTCACGTTAAGTTAACAGTATACAATTACTTTATCATATCACTACTGCTTAAATCTCTCTGAGAGATTTAGAAATATATCGTTTCTAATTTTTGTAATCATTGAATGTGTTTCACTAGAATTATTATATGTTTAATAGAGCTTGACAGGCATCTTCAGCCAGCAAGTCATGCTACTCCAATCAAGAAGGAATCTTTGATAAGATAAGTGATGTGTGATTTTTGAGTTGTGCTGTGGATTATTTGTGCATTGTTGAAGTATATTGTTAATTTTTATTGTTGAACGTTTTGAAAATTTGTTTCTGTTACCCATTTTTGGGTATGGAAACAGTTAGTTATGCTGTGGCAGCAGGCAAAAGCCTGTCTGCTGACACGATGCAGTTGAGAGAAATAAAAATTGAAAAGAGGAACTTGGAAAAATTTAAGGAACTTTTTAGTAAAGAAGGAGATTGCCTGCGACTAACACCGTCAAATGAAACAGTGCAACGCGCAGAAAAGAAGAAAATTATCTACATAACAATTAATGTGGAAAACAGGAGGATTGAAGTGGTGGAAGTGGAAGCCATAGAAAAGTGTCTGAGAGAATTAAAAGATATCATAACTTTCTATGCAAGAGGGAGAAAATATGGCACGGTGAGGATACGTTTTGCGAGTGAGGAAGAGACAAAGAAGTACTCCACTGTGCCCCTGAGAACGGATAGGTGGGCACTTTTGCCTACCTACTGTGGAAGACATGCGGCGAGAGTGAAAATAGGACGAGTACCCCCGGAAATAGACGTAGAGTGGCTGGTGGCAGCAATTATTTACAACTGTAAGGAGAACATGGAAATAATTAAAGTCAAGAAGTCAAGAGACATCAACTGGTGGGGTTATGGTGTAGACACTGTAATACACATAACCCTGCCAGATTTGCATACTATTGCAGAGAAGTTGGTGCTCCCCGGTGAGACCCGACTGAGAGTTGTGGTGGAGGGGAGACCACCACTGTGTTACAGATGTAAAAGCAGGGGACATATGCAAACAAAGTGTCCCTTAAGAGAATTACAGGTCGAGGAGATGGAGACATGCAATGACGCAGCGAGAGAGGAAGAGAGAAGGGAAGAAGTAATGGTAGATAGAAAAAGAACAAGGGTGGAGTCATCACCAAAAAGCACAAAAAAGAGAAAAGCGGATAAAGAAGAAAAAAAGACAACAGCAGAAAGTACAGAGATTCGAAAGCAGGAACCGGAGCCAGCAGCAAGGAGAGAGGAAGATAAAGCTAAAAGAGCGAAAGTTGGAGAATGAATGAGAAGAGTAGAAAAGAGAGTAGTTGAGGTAAAGCGAACAGGACGACCGTCGGGAAAGAATTTAAGAACTTTGATATTTTATAATAATGATATGGAAATAGAAAAGAGATTAACGAAAACAAAAGGTTTGATAAGAGTTGAATGGACATGTTTGACTCAGGTCACAGAACAGCTTTGGTGGAAGCAGACAGAGTGAAAAGGCTAGTTGAGTTGTTCAAAGAGCAGATCAAAGCAAGTAAGATATATGTTTGATACGAGAATTTGCCCAATGTAATTGGAAAACAGGATTTGATAGAACATGTAACAGATGAAAAATGATTATAAACTGTTTTAAAGAACTATAAAATGAAACTGTGAGCTTTGGGGGGGCTCGTAAGCCATTACACTTTTTCATTGTAAATATACCATTTCAAATTCATCATTCATTATATGTGCCTCACGTTTTGTATTGTCTGTCCTTGTAATGTCCATTCTTTGTCTCAGGCTACATGTCTATAATAAAGAGAAAAGTCATGCTACTCCATGCTGATGACGAGCAAAAACTCAGAAACATGTCCCTAGATGCAGGCTTGGCTGGGTGTAAGTGCTTGTCTCCCCCTCATAAACATAAGGACACAGAAAATGTGTCAAGGCCGACAGGAAGCGGTGCAGCTTCCTAGAACTAAATAACAGTAGTATGATTCCCTTATTGGGACTGTCATGTTAAGTTGACAGTATACAACTACTTTATTGTATCACTACTGCTTAAGTCTCTCTGAGAGATTTAGAATTGTATCATTTCTAATTTATATATATATATATTGATAGGAAGGACAACAAAAGAAAGAAAGAGCCCTTGATATTATGTAAATAGAGGAATTTATCTGTAAAAATATGTGACACTTATTCGGTAGCCATGATAAAACTCCGAGTTTCGGATGCCAGGGTGGGAGCCCACGCCAACATCTTTTCAGTTATCCGGCCATTGAAAATTCCTGCGAAAAATGACCTTTAAACAAAGGGAAATTACTGTGTTTAAAGTGAGGGTGGTTTTAGTATATAAATATAGGCGAATGTACGGATTGGTGCACTTACACGAACCTATAGACTTCTCTACTCACTTACTTTTACCCCCTCCCCTTACTTAGCGGTCTATTAGCTCTTTTGTCTTAATGACGGTCACCATACAGTTATTTCCCTTTGTTTAAAGGTCATTTTTCACAGGAATTTTCAATGGCCGGATGACTGAAGAGATGTTGGCATGGGCTCCCACCCTGGCATCCGAAACTTGGAGTTTTATCATGGCTACCGAATAAGTGTCGCATATTTTTACAGATATATTAGATATATATATATATATATATATATATAAACAAATAATAAATGAGTATATGCATATATACGTACAGGTATGTGCATACCTGCGTCTACCTGTATATATAGGTGCATATCTGGGTACAGGACATTGCAAACAAAACGTAGACAAGAAAATAATAATAAACAGAGTACAGAAAACACACAAGTCACATAGAGAACATTTTCCTTCATCAGCTACCCCCGTTTTAACACCGGCGTTTCGAAGAGTTGGGCAGGACGCATTGTTAAAACGGCTCTTCCCATGGACCGCAAATTAAATTTGTATACACAAATTAAACCTGTGCCATGGAGGAATGTAGTGGCGGACAAAAAACAAGACAGGAAAACAAACGGAAAAGAAAACAAATGGAAAAGGCAATGCGGCCAGACGTGAAAAATTATGTGTATATGAACGCTGTGAGGCACGAACTTGAAAGTGGGGACGAAGTAAGTTCGCGTGTTTGCTCGGCGATAGCCAAGGAAGAAAAGGATTAGTGACCGGAAGCATGTGACCATGCAGGGGTAAGGGAGAGAGAGGGAGAGTGGTAGAGGGAGAAACAAAGGGAGGAAGTTGAAGAATAGGTGAGCAACGAGAGAAAGAGAGGAAGAGAGGAATATAGTAGTAACAGAAGGAAGTACGAGGGGGAAAGAGAGAGATATAGTAGTAACAGAAGGAAGAACGAGAGGGGTAAAGAGAGATACGTAGTAGTAACAGAGGAAGAATGAGAGGGGGAAAAAGTGATAGAGAAAGAGATAGAGTCGCGTCAGAAAATATAAAGTTGAAATAACTACTTACAACAGTGATGACGCTGGCGTTCGGTCATGTAAAAACAAATAATAAATGAGTATATGCATATATACGTACAGGTATGTGCATACCTGCGTCTACCTGTATATATAGGTGCATATCTGGGTACAGGACATTGCAAACAAAACGTAGACAAGAAAATAAAAATAACCAGAGTACAGAAAACACACAAGCCACATAGAGAACATTTTCCTTCATCAGCATATATATATATATATATATATATATATATATATATATATATATATATGTGTGTGTGTGTGTGTGTATGTATGTATGTATCTAAATATATGTGTGTGTGTGTGTGTGTGTGTGTGTGTGTGTGTGTGTGTGTGTGTGTGTGTGTGTGTGTGTGTGTGTGAAGTCATTTACTCTACTGGCACCATGTAATCAAGTACTACCTGTCACATTGTTGGGTCAACGGTGACTAAACTGGCTCCCCTACCAATTCCACTTGGTAAGCAGGGTGTGTATTGGACACCCTGCAGGACTAAAAATGAGTTCTGTAAAAGGGTGGAAGAACTCTTTGGAGTCAAAAGCCATCAAATTATTATATGTACATATATATATAGTTGGCTGAATTGTGAATGTGCCTGCCAGGTGCATGTTTGGTGTGATGAACTGTGGGTGAGTGTTAAGCATGTGTGTGTGTGTATATATTTTTATATATATTTATTTACATTTTTAATTCTTGATTATATGTGTGTACATTGCATGTATGTGTTCTTGATTTCTTCATCTTTGAGGGAACTGATATTTTATATATATATATATATATATATATATATATATATATATATATATGTTGTTGTTGTTGTTGTTGGCACTCCGTCGCTTACGACGTCGAGGGTTCCAGTTGATCCGATCAATGGAACAACCTGCTCGTGAAATTAACGTGCAAGTGGCTGAGCACTCCACAGACACGTGTACCCTTAACGTAGCTCTCGGGGATATTCAGTGTGACACAGTGTGACAAGGCTGACCCTTTGAATTACAGGCACAACAGAAACAAGGAGTAAGAGTGAGAGAAAGTTGTGGTGAAAGAGTAGAGCAGGGTTTGCCACCATCCCCTGCTGGAGCCTCGTGGAGCTTTAGGTGTTTTCACTCAATAAACACTCATAGCGCCCGGTCTGGGAATCGAAACCGCGATCCTATGACCACGAGTCCGCTGTCCTAACCACTGGGCCATTGCGCCTACACACACACACACACACACACACACACACACACACACACACACACACACACATATATATTTGCATTTTTACTTCTTTTATTTTATTTGATTTGTGTATACTTGTGGAATTAGTTAAAGGGGTAGATGGAGCTCCTAGGTTTAATAAAGTTGTGGGGAAGGCAAACTGTCTAGAAAAGTTAACTCCGAATTCAAATCCTTCACTGCTGTCTTGAAGTTAGCCTTTGGTTGGATAAAGACTAGGAGATGGACACTCTGGTATAAAACCACTGGAGAGGTTAAACTTCGGGATAATAAAACATGTAACCTCCATAATCAATCAGTCATCTTGCCTTGGTTTGTCACTAGATATCAGATTTTGTGGGAGGAGTGGGAGCTGTACATGTCGTACAAGCATGTAGCATTGATATTTAAATGTACAGATATCTCTTCAAGTCCCACAGCAATGGAATAGTGGTGATATGTGAAGGCTTAATGGGCTGGGAGTGCATAGTCATGAATCTGCACATGGGTGACTCAGGGCCCATCTAACATCGTTGCATTGTTGAAAGAACAGCAGCATGCCTCAGCATCTGAGCAGCCCTCTCTAGGGTATCACTGCTCACCCAGAAATCTGGGAAAGGTCTAGAAAAGGTAACCCAAACAAATGCCCGTTCTACCATCAAGCTGGTCAGCAACCTGCAGCTGAAAGCTGTTCACTACAGCAGGAGGAATACAAAGAGAATACATGCAAACAAGAAATATAGATTATGGGTAGGTGTATGGAATGTCAGGTCACTTCATAACCATGAAGGGTCAAGTAACCCTGAACGGCAAACTGGCATAATAGCCAAGGGTTTGACTTGGTATAATGTTGACATTGCTGCACTCTCTGAAACTTGGTTGAGTGATGAAGATCAGGTGACAGAAACAGGTTTTGTATACACTTTCTTTTGGAAGGGTAAACCAAAGGGTGAAAAACGAGTAGGGGGTGTTGGCTGTGCCATTCATACTGAGTTAACCCACAAAATAGAATAACCTAATGGTTCTAGTGATAGGATTATATACCTTTGAGCTCCTCTATCATGCAATCATTTTATGACTTATTTCTTTTTATGCTTCTACTCTTGATAGCAGCAGTGAATCTATTATGGCTTTCTATGAAGATCTCAGATCGGTTATGATTTCGATTCCAAATGCAGATAAGACCCTCCTTCTTGACAATTTTAATGCCTGTGTTGGATGTGATTACGAGACCTGGGATGCACTAGGGAGACATGGTTTGGACAAAATAGGCACTAATGGTTTCCATTTCCTTCAGCTCTGCTCTTCATCATCTGCAACGCTGTTTTTCATCAGAAGGATATCCATAAAGCTACTGCGATGCACCCAAAATCCAAACATGGGCATATTCTTGATTACCTTATCATCAGGAAATGAGAACTTCCAGATGTTTGCACTGTCCGAGTCATGCGAGGTGCAGAATGTGGGACTGACCATATACTTATACGCGGTAAATTGAAATGCCGCATCATGTGGAGAATAAGATCTGAAGGAATAAGTTCCTAAACGTATTGGTATGTTGAAATTAAGATACTCTAAAGTGCAGGCAAAACTGAGAAATGCTATTGGAGAAGTAGAATTTGATGGAACTTGGGCTCAGTTTAAGACACTATTTACAATGTTGGAGTTGAGGTTCTTGGTCTCAGCAACAGAAAACAGCGTGACAGGTTTGAAGAAGATGATCTACAGATCAATAAACTGCTTGAAGATAAAAATAAGTTGCACCAATAATACCTCGGTGCCCCAGATGAGGATAAAAAGCCCTTACTGCAATCTCTCAAAAGGATAAAATCATCACTCCAAAGAAAGATACAACAAATGAAAATGAAAAACAAATGGTAGTTGGATATTTCTGAAAATAATCCTGAAAGCATATAACAGTAAAGACCGGAAAACAGTATATCACTTGATTGGACAAGTGTTCGGTCCTCAGTCTTCATTTATGGTACCACTCAAGTCTAAATACAGCTACTTTCTCTTCAAGGATCGTGAAACATTGGACTGAGCACTTCACTGATCTCTTTTATAATCTTTCAGTTATTGATGAAAATGTCATTAGTAATCTGCCCCAAAAGGATATCATTCATGAGATGATGGAACATCCAACAATAGATGAGTTCTAAAAGACAATCAAAAAATTAAATACTGGGAAGGCATCAGGTCTTGACAGTATTCCTGTTGAAATTCTCCTCCATGGGGTAATAGGCTTGCTGTAGAGATCCACCATCAGACATCTGGTCGGGTACTCCTGTTCCTCAGGACTGGGTTGATACCATTTTAATTTCATTGTTCAAAGGAAAAAGATCCATATCCAAGTGTGACAATTACAGAGGTACAAGCCTGCTTGAAATAGTCGGTAAGAAATAGTCTGTCATCCCGAAGAGTCAGTGTGGTTTTAGATCAAGTCGTGGCACAATGGACATGATTTTTTCTGCTCGTCAACTCTAGGAGAAATGCATTGAACATCGCATGGTTCTTTGCCAGTTATTTGATGATTTAACAACAATCTTTGATACTGTTAATAGGACCGTTCTCGAGACCATTCTTGGTAAACGTGGATGTCCACCTCAATTTGTCAACCTGTTTAAGCAACCTCATAGTGATATGAAAGCTTGTCTTAACTTCAATGAGTCACTATCGGAACCAATTTCCATCAATAACGGAGTTAAACAAGGTGATATTGTGCTGCTCCAACACTTTTTCCATATATTTTGTGGTAACTATCTTGTGTGCTTTCCAAGACAGTGATATCAGCATCTATATTCGCTTCAGAACCACAGGTAATGTCTTTGATGTTAAATGCTTTACTGCAGAGTTGAAGACATTCCAGGCCTTTGTTCAAGAACTATTTTATACTGATGATGTAGTTCTCGTTGCTCACACCAAGGAGAACATGCAGGCTATATTGGATCTCTTCTCTAGAGCTTGTATTGCTTTTGGACTTACTATCAGTCTGTAGTGACGCCTTTATAGCAGACAACATTTTCGGAGTTTCTATCCACGCATGCGCAGGGACTAGTTCCGGTAGGAATACAGGAAGAGTCTCATGCGCATGCGTAGTCATCGATATCCAAGGTTCGCGCGGATTTTCATTCTCTTTCTCGCTGGCCGACGAAGGGCCTAGACGTCGTCAACAGCTCTCTCCAACATTCCAACTCTGGAGCTAGACAAATAACCACGCAACATCATTGATGGCGTCTCAGTAACCAAAGGGCGAAGTGCTGCTGAATTCTATTGTAATAAATATTGTGTTTATAGTTCAGAATCTGCGTTCCGTTGTTTCTTCGAGAAGTTAATGTACGGAAGCGGAGTACACCTAATGGTGCATAACCACTTCCCTACAATTAGTGACCCCCGACGTGATTCGGTTCAACCAATTTCCTACAATTGGTGACCCCAAATAAAGAACAACTGCAGCCGAAAATCTGAACTACCGACCGATAATACTACACGAGCCGTCACCTGTCTCTCAACATGCTCATCACAGATAGAGAATGCACACACACTCACTTGCATCAGCTTATTCCACAGCTGCAGGACTTTCTCTTGGTCATCACACGGTACTTTGCAAATTGATACCCCGAGCTAAAAGATCTACAGACCTCGTTTCAACAGCCATTGAATTTGTATGCTTTGCGACGTTCAACTTCAGGATTGCCTCTACATTCTCATCCAGCACAAGTGAAAAGCTAAGTAAATTTTCCTACGTTAAAGTTTTTCATTTTGTCAATGACTTCCAGAGCCTATAACCAAAGACTTCTTTGCGGCTGAGACCTTTGTGGTTTTTCACACAAAAAACTTCACAGTTATTTCATCCTAACAACTTTTTGAGCAGTTTCCTACATGTTTCACGAGACGTCAATTCATTCTTACACAGCGTCCTCTACTTGCTGAAAATAGCAGTAAAATGCACAGTTACATTTCAGTGAGTACATAACATTTGTTGATGCTTACTTGTTCCCAGTTCAGCATTTTTCGTCACCTCTCCGTTTCTCTCGGCCGGAGAATGGAAGAGTTCTGGCTTATCTTCATTTGCATGGGATCTTTTGGTCATTTTCGCTCGCAGCTCCGAATTCATGACAGCATTTTCAAGCAATGCCACTTAACGGTATCTCTCAAATAGACGCCCTGTCACAACCACCACACACACCACTGTCAACATCTTTACCAATGCATACACCATCGCAAACACACATACAGAACACAGCTACAGCCAGTTCCAGCGCCGACGTCTTCACCACCAATGGACTGTCTACCATTGTCGTCGCCAGCAACACCAACATCAACAAGCGCGGTTTTATCTCGACCCTGTTAGGGTGGATGTTTCCACTCACGATCAACAGACCAGCCAGAATATTCAGTACCAGGTAACACAGGTCTCAGCATCCGACGCTCAACTACAGCTCTGCTCCTTGACAGCAACTTCCTGCGTATGAACATTCTAAATCTCCTTGTGTAACTTTAATACGAACTGGTTTTTCTCTACAGACATTTTTACTATGTTCTGTGTTTTCTCTCACACACACACTTGTGCACTCATATATTTTCTTTCCTTTCAGGAAAAAACAAAAAATCAGACTTTTACATCGCGTGATTCCAGTTTCCTCGACAGTTGTCATCACGGTTGTTTTGTCATTGTCAATTCTTTTGTACATTGTTTGAATGTATCTCACAAGTGTGCCACATCTTGTGGGTGGTTTTGGTGACCATCTTGCCTCAGGCGCCCCTCCAAATTTTCTATTTTCGTGCTTCTGGCACTCGAGGGGGAGCCATGTAGTGACGCCTTTATAGCAGACGACATTTTCAGAGTTTCTATCCACGCATGCGCAGGGACTAGTTCCGGTAGGAATACAGGAAGAGTCTCACGTGCATGCTTAGTCATCGATATCCAAGGTTCGCGCGGATTTTCATTCTCTTTCTCGCTGGCCGACGAAGGGCCTAGACGTCGTCAACAGCTCTCTCCAACATTCCAACTCTGGAGCTAGACAAATAACCACGCAACATCATTGATGGCGTCTCAGTAACCAAAGGGCGAAGTGCTGCCGAATTCTATTGTAATAAATATTGTTGTGTTGATAGTTCAGAATCTGCGTTCCGTTGTTTCTTCAAGAAGTTAATGTACGGAAGCGGAGTACACCTAATGGTGCATAACCACTTCCCTACAAGTCTAAAGAAAACAAAGATCATGTTCTCTCAGCTACCAGGCGAACTCTATGTGGAACCTAATATCTTCGTCCTGGGTACATGATTAGATGTGGTTGACTCATTCATCTACCTTGCCAGTACTCTCTCTAAAAATCGTTTTAAGGATGCTGTCAAAAGCAACCTTAAGGCTCTTAATGTGAAAGTTGAAGACTGGAAGCAGATGATGCAAGATTGATCAGTTTGGAAACAAATGATCTACAATAGATGTTAAGCATTTGAAGCCCAAAGAATTGAAAATCTATCTTGAATTGAGCACTTCGTAGTCAGGACTTAACTATAATTCCAGACACTTTTTTGCTTAAAAATATTTGTAAGGTCTGCAGTAGAGTTTGTTTGTCAAGAGCAGGACTTGGTAGTCATATAAGATTTCATGACGGTATTTACTAATTCAAGAGATGGCCCACTTTTGTAAAGAAGTAGCAATCACCATGATATATATATATATATATATATATATATATATATATATATATATATATATATATATATATATATATATATGTATGTATGTATGTATATATATGGAAAAAAAGTCAAGGTAGAAAATGCTAAAATAATTTTTAAAAAACATTTCAGTACCGGTTTCAGTCATTGAGAATTTTTCAACTGTAAGTATGGAAAGCAATTAAATTTTGGAAAAGTTAAAAGAAAAGTTTTTTAAAAGAATATTTGCATAGTATTCAAATACAAGGGAAATTTTCCTTGTTTCTGCCTGTCTCTGTCTCTCTTGTTTACTCTTGTGGGTTCGAGGTCATTGTGATTTCTGAGCAAAGAAGAAGAAAAAGAAGGAGGAGGAGGCGGAGAAGGATGTGGGAGTCCAATGATAGTAATAGGATGTTAAATGGTCAAGTGCCCCGAAAGTGACTTGTTGTGGATGGTAGTAGTGATTGAATTCTTGAGACATCTCTTTTGAGTGTATTGTTTATAATATTTGCATAGGTGTTATTCTAAACAGCAATAGTAGTAAAGTAAGGAAGGAGGTGGTGGAGAAGAAGAAGACAAAGAAAAAAAGGAGAAAGAGAAGAGAGAATAATATCAAGGGTATGAAAGGTATTGGTGTCAGGAAGACCCCAAAAGTATCGGGTAAATGCTAAGTACATGCTATAGATAGACGACGGTTAAGCTCCAGGCTCGATAATGATACAAGTGAGGAGTCCAACGTGGGTCATGTATTAGCATGCATATATATATAAATTGACAGAATGAGATAAAAAAAAACCAAGGCAGTAACTAGATTTCATAACACTTATCAAGAAAATGTCTTACAGCTGTTTCTGGGATATTTTATATATCCCTTCATCAGAGACAGTGCGAGAAAATGTTTGAGAATTAATTATTGTAGAGAAGATATGAAATACAGAGGGAAGTAAGAGAATGAATATAGAAGTGAGATACATAAGGATATTGTATTTGCAGTTTTATTATTCAAGTAGAATGGTGTATATAAGTGGTGAAAAAATTTATTTGTCGAAGAAATTTTCTTGTGGGTGAGTTCCAATGGTGGTTATATTTGGTCATTCCAAGCATAGAGCCTTGTAAACAGTGTTGGTCGATCGAGGGTTTTTTTTTTTTGTATAAATTAAAATGTGTTGGTAGTGTTAATGGGTAGATAGAAAGAGGAGAGATGTGCATGATTAGAAAGAGGAGATAGATCAAATCAAAAACAGGAAGAAAGAATGGGAGGAAAAAGAGACTTGAGTTTGTATGCGTGAGTGCATATATATATATATATATATATATATATATATATATACCCATCCCTTAATACAGGGGACGCGCAATTTCAGGCTGTTTTGCAAGAGCAGTATAAAAGAGATGAAAGAGGCAGTGGTACACGAAGTGAGAAAGGAGGAAGAAGAAAGGCGGAATGTACATTTGGTGCAATGTAGTCAACAGGGGCAGTGCCTGAGATGGGAGGAAAACGTGGTCAGTCGCAGAATCTCATGGAAGGAACTTTGGGCTTGGGAATAAGCAAGAACAGCCTTCCTGATCAAGTCTACCTTCGACGTTCTACCCTCACCGGCAAACTTAGTCCGATGGAACATAAAAACAACCGATGAATGTGGATGCGGAGAGAAAGCAACGGTGAGACACGTTCTGTCAAGCTGCAGACTAGCACTAGAAAGGTATACATGGCGCCATAATCAAGTCCTTGTCGCCATAAGCGCAGCACTCAGGAGAGGATCGAGGGATACAATAGGGGAGAGTACCCCATAGTGGAAAAACGCAGGAAAATATACTTCCAGAAGGAGGGAAAAGGGCATAAGATCAGGCCTCCAAATAAAATATACGAGATAGACGAAAGATGGAAGGGATACTGGGAGCTGGCCACGGATTTGGGAAGTCTAGCAATTTTTCCACTTATAAAAACAACAAAAAGACCAGACTTAGTCATACGGAACACAGAACGGAGAATAGGAATCTTGCTAGAACTGACAGTACCATGGGAAGAAAACATCGACAATGCAGAGAAACGAAAGGAGAAGAGATACGAGAAACTAATCGAAGAGTGCAGAGAACAGGGATGGACTGTCGAGTACTACCATCTGGCAGTGGGGGCTAGAGGCTTCATTGAAAGAAAAATGACAACGCTATTCAAGAGAAGATTTGCGTTTTCAAGCTCAGAACTGAGAAAACTGATAAGGAGGATACAAGAGGCGGTCGAAAAAGCCAGCTTCTATATATGGCTGAAGCGGGAAGACCAAATATGGCTTGAAAGTCATAACATGCCTAGGTGAGACAGGCTGACACTGAAGTGGCTTCGCGCCCTCCATTGTCAGTTAAAGTTTAGACAGTGCCATGTGACAACTTGCTGGGGCTGCCTACCGGACCCTAGCAGCAGGAAATTTAGACAGTGTCACGTGACAACTTGCTGGGGCAGCCTGCTGGAGCCTAGCAGCAGGTATAAAAAGAGGAATTTAATATGACAATCAGTCGGACGCTGACACTCGTTGATGCTGCATCGAAGACATGCACCCAACACCAGAGCTGAAGACACCTCCGAAAGGGGGGGCCCCGCCACGTCAAAACGGTAGAGGAGTAGGGGCCGAAACCGGACGTGGTTCCTCCTGATGATGTCTTGAGCTAACTGGATCCTAATCCACCAAGGGAAGGTATGTCGGAAGAAAGTAATTCAACAACACGGGTTGATGAACCGTAAGACGTGTGGCCAGAACCTCCTGGAAAATAACCATAGCGAGGGACATTCCACAGTTGAATTAGAACAGTCACAAACAGTGAAAGAAGACATGCACCCAACACCAGAGCTGAAGACACGTCAAAACGGTAGAGGAGTAGGGGCCGAAACCGGACGTGGTTCCTCCTGATGATGTCTTGAGCTAACTGGATCCTATAAAGGAGCTGTTGTGGTAGCAGACCATGAAACATGGTTGAAATTTCTCCTATCACACCACCCCTACTCACATATCTCACACTCTTTTATTCTTTACCCTCTTGGCTCTTCCTCTCTCTCCCCTAACCTCTCCCTTCCGCCTATCACTTTATTCTGGCCACTAGCTAACACACCCTCTCTCATTTTGTTCTCTCTCCCTTCATTTCTTTTTTGTCTCCCTCCCTTTTGCTTCTTCTCTTTTTCTTCCCATTCTCTCTTCCCATTTTTAATTTGATCTATCTCCTATTTCTAATCATACACATCTCTCCTCCTTCTATCTATCCATTAACACTACCAACACATTTTAATTCACACCAAAAAAAACCCTTTTAATAATTAACTAAATTGATTTGATTAAATTAAATTTGATTGGTTTTATACTATAAGTGATGAATTGAAACAATCTTATGTCTTGTCAAAGCATTAATAAATTTTTATTAATCTTATCTCCATCTTCTCTCTTGGATATTTCTAAGCGGGTCTAATCTTGGATATTTCTATCCCTCTGAGTTATATATCCTCACTTGTACTTTAATATATATTATACAATAATTTATTGGTTTATTTATTTATTTATTCATTTTCTTTATACTCTTATAGATAAATGGATGAATGGTAATAAATAAATTATTATATTATTCGGATTACACTGGTACAAGATGGAGAATATTGAAGGTGGCATATCACTCAAGGATGTACCTATACCAATTGATAAGGAATTTATCAAAGACTTGATGTGCAAAACTAATGAATTCATCCAAAGGCTCAGATAGAGTGTGTACCATTATGATAGAAGGGATTCTACACATAGTTATTCTATGAATGAACATGATATTGAAGCTGATAATATAAAAAGGAATTTCAGAACTTGGAATCCCACCTGGAAGCAAATATCTGGAACAGTTTGAAAGTGAATTATGGAATACTATTAGGAATATTCAGTTTCAAAAACATCCACTATGGAGAAATGCTCACCAGAGAAAACTTATTAATATTGTTAAAAACTTTAGAAGTAAGGATGGAATTTTAGTCCAATCTGATTAAACTAATAATTTATACTATATGGATGTCTTCGTGTACCATGAACTTATAAAGAATGAGATCGCCAAAAACTATAGGATTGTAAGTAAAAATGAATTAAGAACTATTAACCTTGAAACCAAGAAAATCATGCACCAATTTCACATCCAGGATAAAACTGAACCTTTCGTACCCATGCAACCATGGATTACATTGAAGAACCATAAGGAAAACTTCTATATTGACCCTAAAATTAGATTGATTTGCCCCGGTAGATCTGACTTAGATAAACGTAGTAAACTCATTTTAGATAAATATATACTAATAGCTAGGAACAAAATTAATCTTGAATTATGGTCTAACACCTACCAAGCTTTAAATTAGTTTAATAATATTAATATTAATATCAATAATATTACTGATAAGAATAAATTAAAATTTTTACAATTTGGTATTAATAATTATTACTCCTCTATTAACCCTATAGTCCTTAATAAAGCACTCGTTTTTTAAAGGAATTTTACTAATATTAGCAAGGAGGAAATCAATGTTATATTAAATGCAAGGCAATCTTTGATTAGATTTGATAATAAATACTGGGCTCGTAAGGACACTTATAATAATTTTGATATTACTATGGGATCTGCCAATTCTGCTCAAGTCACTGACATAGTCAGAATTCATCTGCTATCCCAACTTAACTGTGAATTCCCTGAATTTATTGGAGGTATTTATCAAGATGATGCCCTTCTTGCTATTGTAGATGACCGTGCGGCCAAGGAGAATGGTGATGAAAGAAAGGCTCCTTTTAGCGCGTCACATGGTCAACACAAATATATGAATAAGAACCCACAAGTGAATGTGATGAAGTGCCAACAAGAAAAAGAGAGAGACACAACCGGTAAAGATGTATAAAGAGAAAGGTTTTATTGGAGCATTAAACTGTATGTCTATGTGTGAGTGAATGCGACATGATAATAACACAATATAAGATAGGTCGTCATGTAAGCAAAAGAATGTGTGTATACAAACATGTATATGTGAGTGTGAGAGAATACAGAGCATAGAGAGTCTATAAAATAGGGATGTTAAAAGTACTGAACACAAGGATGAGAAATACCAGTTCTTAGTCAAGGTACACAATAGTTGTCCACTACCTGCTTGCTGTCTGTCTGATCTCTGCTGTATCTCAATGCTTTCTGTCATGTAATCAAGGTGTGCTAAATTTATAGTGTTGGATGGAATTGTCACTGGAGCCAGTTCTAGGTAAAGTTGTGATTGGTTAGATTTTTTTTATCGCGGGGTAATATTCTAGCAAATTGTGACATTGAGTGTAGTGATCTGATTGCTGAATATTTCTGCTACTTGACTTCCCTGCCAGTGAAAATGTCTGTTCATGGTGAAGTGAAGAAAATGATGATAATAGTGCAAGAATTGCTGATGTAAAGTGTTAGAAAAGTGTGAATGCATGACTAAAAATGTTAATTTAATGTTAGGCCAGAGTATGATTGTAGAAATACTAGGTAGGAAGATCTGGTGAGAATGCATGCATGTATATGAGCCAGATGAGAGCATCTAAGTGTGTAACTGAGTGAGTGAGCAATTGAGTGAGTGACTTGTACATAGTCATGTGCATGGATACCAATGAGTTATTGTCATATCTACCCATGGGCTGGTAGTTGCATATTCATGTGCATTTGTGTATTTGAATATATGCATTTGCATTGGATACCAGTAGGTTGGTATTGTGAATCTATTCAACTATTCCTGAGCTTAGGAACATAAGCAACTGAAGTAGGGTTGTATCTTCTATCCATATTAATTTTATCTATGATGCTAGCAATGAATGTGTTTGCTAAGTGTCTATGTGTATGTTGTACAAGTGCTGGGTGCTTGTGTGCATGCTAGATGTGAATGTGTGCATGTCAAAATGTGTGCGATGTAAATGTGATCTGATGTATGCATGTATGAGCAGAAAAAAGGAGAAAGCAGTATGAAATAACAATAAAAAATCTTGATGAAGAAAAGTCATTTTTTTGTACTGTACTGGAGAAAACACATGATTGTCACTGGAGCAGTGACAATCTTGTTACTGGAGCAGATTGAGGTATCACATGAAGAATATATTGATATTGATGATGTTGTAGATAGCATTCTGACATCTCAGTGGTGTTGCTGAAAAACATTTGATGTGCTGAGAAGAAGCGTGTTCAGGTCATGATCACCAGTATATCAGCAAAGGAAATGGTGGCAGTGTGGCAAGGCTACAAAGACGGGGAAAAGTCAATCAGAGAGTGAATTTGGAGTCATTGGCAAGTTGTTTCTAGGCTGTGTCATATTCTTCCTTTGGGGGTCACCACTTGTGCAAAAAAGGACACTGATATCTAAGATTTATGATAAGCAAAATTTTTGTTCTTGGAAACTCAAAGAAAATGCCGTTGTTATTACAAATGACAAACCATCAAGAAAGTTTGAATGTTATTGTTCTTGAAGTAATTGTAGTAGGAGTCACAACATGATTAGCTGGTGATGGTGTTGCTGTCATTATTTGCCACTGTTTAGCTGCTGTCAGCTAGGGCTATTCTTTGGTCACTGGTGCCTCTAAATGCTCCCTGTCAAGTAGTCAAAGTGTGTTAAATCTTTAGTGCTGGATAAGTTCAGAGAGAAGGGCATGGAAATATGGAATTGTTTCTGGAAGTCATGATTGGTTAGATATTTTTTTTTATCACATGGGTTACATTCTAGCAAATTGTGACATTAAGTGTAGTGATCTAATTGCTGGATATTCCTGCTACAGACACAAGGGTGAATAGTTTTATCAATTGTTTATCATTATTTTTATTTAAATAAAGGGGAAACATTGGTATTAACAGTTGTATGTTCCTTACTTTTGTAATTAATATTTCTGTTTAATATTTTAAAAGATGAGAATAGACAGCAACACGAGACATGCAATGAAAAAACAAGAAATGAGTGGGAAAATAAAACCAACTCTCATTGGTTATGTAAACACTTTGGTTGAAAGAATCCAAATATTAGAAAAATGTTGAAAGAAGAAAAACTCATGTAAGAGATTTTGAAGTTAAAAGTGCAAATGAATCAAATGAATGAGGTTGTATCAGATGCAATTAAGAAAAAAACTTATATTGAAGCTATGATTGAGGGCGAAAAACATTAACTAAAAAGATGTCATCCTTATCAATATTATTTATGAAAAATTCTGACAACACAGCCAAGGAAAAATGTCAAAGTTCCGAATGGAACTATATTTGTAAATTTCTCTTCAGACAAAGATAGAGATAATGCTCTTGATGCATCCACAAAAGATCAGTTCTCTAAAAGATACAGAAAAACTTTGACCGAAATTGATGTTACACCACTTTGATCCTGATGTCACAAAGGAAAACATTATAAGTATGATATGAGAAAAAAAAACCATGATCTGGTTGAATTAAGGACAGATAAGGAGCATCCCCCTTCAAATCATACATTCAAGACAAAATCAGAGTTATTGTGTTCTTAAATGTTCAGCAAAGCTTGCAAACCAAATAATGTAAAATGGTAGGATCTTTATTGGTTTGGGAAGTTACTATATTATTATGTTTTACAATGGCACAAAGCCAACAATTCAGTCGTTACTCATCTATTTGCAAGAACAATGATATATGTGGTCATCGTGCAAAGACAACACCTTTCTACAGTGTGTGCTAACAAACAAAAGTCAATCTGTATAAATTACCATAAACTATACAAAAATTTCGATCACACTTCTCACAATTCAAAATGTCCATCTTATGTTACCAAAATAGAGAGAGTTAAGCATAACGCAGAAACATGAATAGGGATGTACTTGACGTTATTCATGATATTTACAATTCTGATCAATAAAAAGACAAATGTGAAGAATATTTAATCGATAAGTTCAATAATAAATTCAGTTTCAAATGCACAGTTTTTTCTGTTTCACATATCAACATTTTGCAGCCTGATTGCAAATTATGATGTGCTAAATTTTTTGATCAAAACCTTAAAAATTCAATATTCAGTTATTTGTGTTACAGAGATGTGGACAAGAAAAAAAATCACAATGAAAATATTTTCAATATTAACAGGTACAAACTCTTCGCAAATCTAGACTATGAAGGAGGGAGAGTAGGAATTTATATTTGTAACAAAATTGATGATATTAGAATATCCAAAGACTGGCTTTTGAGTCATCATGCAACTTTGCCTTTAGAGATGTTACATGAAAAGTTTGGGATCAACAAGAGAGTTATTGTTGGATCAATTCATAGATCCCCAGACAAAAGTTTAAATGATTTTCTCATTAAATTTAATTCCATTTTACACAAAATAGCAATGAAATACAAGCCTTGTTTCATTACTGGTGATTATAACATAAATCTGGCAGATGACAATATAAATAATGTTGGTATTAAATATCAGCATTTGGAAGCATTGAAGAGTAATCTATTCTTCCCTCAAATATGTAGTGATCTAAGAACACAAGAAAATTAAAATAGCAGTATGTAATAGACAACATTTTCGGCAATGATTTATTTAACCTTGAGGTACGATTATTTTTGAAGCATCTGACTACATTCTGATATTCTCAATAACTAGTAATGGGCAATCAGAAGATAATGGTACAAACAAGAAATATATTTATATATAAATAAATAGATAATGATTGTAAGAGTAGGTTCAGAGAATTCAAAAAACAATATGACTTTGGCTTTGTTAATAGTTGTTTTGATCCAGATGTAAATTATATTGAATTTATAAAAGTAATAAGATTGGCAATTGATTCCTGTTTCCAAACTAAGAAGCTGTTTCTAGCGAAAAATAGGGAACTTACCCTGGTGATCAATAAAGTTCAAAAATCATCTTTACAGAAACTATTATCAGAGAAAATTTGAGAACATAATTATTATAAGAGTTGTGATAAAATACTCAAAGTTACTTAAGAATGGCTAAAAATCAGTACTACACAAATTTATTAGAGAAAAGCTCTAAAATTATTGGGAAACTTTAAATTATTTAAGAAATAAAACTAGAGTAGAAATAACCAATGCATTCAATAATTATATTATAATGGCAAGAGAAAAGTTAGAAAAATAATTTCCTATTCCTAAAGGGAACCAGAACTCGTTCAGCTCTATGACAGCAGTGCACTCATATGTCCCCTATTGATGAAGCTGAAGTGGAATCATTAAGAACAAAAAAATAGCATCAGCCAGTATTGATGGTATTTCCAGAAATATATATAACATTCAATCTTATTATCAACCCATTAACTAAAATTTTTAAGCAATGTATCAAAATCAGTAAATTTCCTCAAGAAATGGAAAATGCAAAAATAATTCCTGTTTTTAAAAAGAAAAATGAAAATGTCATCTTAAAGTACAAACCCATTTCAATATTATCATACTTCTTGAGAAAATAATTGAGAAATGACTTATGAAGTATCTTGACAATAACAATAAATGGGTTCAAAATTGGTAAAAAAAAAAAAAAAAAAAAAAGAGCATCTTAAACAGAAAACCAATTTGGTTTTAGGAAAGGTTCTAACACTGAATTAGCATTAGGATGTTTGATGAACAATTTATACAAATCTACTGAGAAAAATGAGTTTAACCTTGGCATCTTCATGGATATGAGCAAAGCTTTTGATACAATTAGTCATGATATTTTGTTACAAAAATTGAAATAAGAGGAAGGTAATTGGATTTATTCAGAGGCTATCTACAAAACAGAAAGCAATATGTATCTTTTAGGGAAGAAATGTTGTCAGTTGGCAACATAAGTATTGGGATACCACAACGCTGTCTGTAATATATGTAAATGACCTGCCCAATGCCATTATCAATGAAAAGTGTAAAATGTTAATGTTTTCAGAAAATACCAGTGTTTATGTGAGAAGAAACTCTTTGGAAGAAATCACTGGAATTATGAATAATGAATTGAATAATATCACACGGTGGTTTATCATAAATAGATTTTTCTTGAATGCTTGTAAAACTAATTGCATTGTATTCAAACCCATATGTAAAAAAGTCCCAGAGATGCTCAATGGATTGATGATGAATAATTCTGTTCTTTAGAGGGCAGACTGTGTTAAGCTTTTGGGTATAACAATAAATGAAGATCTAAACTAGAAAAATCATATAGGGGATATCAATATAAGATTGTTCTGTCTCATGGGTATTGCGTTCACGATTAGACTTCATGTAAATTATAGAGCACTACTTTCTCTTTATAGGCCAGTAATATATCTGACATTGATTTATTCAAATGTGTTATGATGCTATAAATGCAATTATTTTTTATAAACAAAATTTTATTTATCAAAAATGTTCTTGAGAATATTGGAAAAAGCACATCATTTAGCACATACCAGTCCTCTTTTTAAAAAATACAAGATTTCAAATATCTTCCAAGTCAGTAGGAAAAGGTTATTATTATTTGCTCATAAACGTCAATTTGATATGTATATACCTTTCTTATTGAGGAAGATGACCAACTTTGAAGTGAATGGTAGGAAATTAGAAATCAGAACAAAATATTCATTGATAGGATTAGTCTAAATAGATCAGAGAACATGTCAGATTTTGCTGTATGTTCAACATACAATGGTTCACCTGATGATATCAAAGCCACATAAAATATCAATATTTTAAAGTGAAAGCTAGGACAGCTTATTGATAATGAGACTGAGAATGCAGAGTAAGGTTAAAACTTGTTGATCCCACCTTGACATTGATGATTTTCTTTGACCATGTACCATCCTTACATCCTCTATTATTAATCTCTTATTGATTAGATTGAACCTTATTCCCTAGACTCAGGTATCGATAACATGACAATTAGATTATTTATTTATATTCACAAAATATCTTATGATATGAGTTGTACTCATGGTTGTCTCTGGCCAATAGGCTGTACACCAGTAGACATTTCTTCTGAGGTACATTATAGCTTTATAGCCTAACTAGAAAACTATAGTGTAGTGTCTAGAGGGCAGCTGATTTCCACAACAGAACTCATCTTTTACTTATGGTCCTACATTTCTGGCCAGTTGTGTTTTAACTTGTTGACTGTTTTAATTTCTAAGTTCCACCAATATTCTTTTAACCCATCAATTTCAATATCATCAATGTATGTCTGAATGAATGTGGGTATGTATATATGTGTGTGTGTGTGTGCATGCATACAAATGAAAGAATGTATGTATGTATGTATGTATTATTATTATTATTAGCAGTATCATCATTTAACATCTGTTTTCCATTTCGACATAGGTCAGACATTTTGACAGGATCCCGCAAACTGCAGTGCTGCACTGAGTTCTATTGCCATCTTTGGCATGGTTTCTACAGTTGGAGGCCCTTCCTAATACCAACCACTTTACAATGTTTACTGGCTAGTTTTTGAGTAAAAGGCAGACTGTATGACGCATGTGTACGAACAGCCATGCTACATGGCAGTGAAACATGGGCTGTGACTGCTGAGGACATGCGTAAGCTCACAAGGAATGAAGCCAGTATGCTCCGATAGATGAGTAATGTCAGTGTGCATACCCGACAGAGTGTAAGTATCTTGAGAGAAAAGTTGAACATAAGAAGCATCAGTTGTGGTGTGCAAGAGAGACGATTGCGCTGGTATGGTCACGTGGTGAGAATGGATGAGGATAGCTGTGTGAAAAAGTGCCACACCCTAGCGGTTGAGGGAACCTGTGAAAGAGGCAGGCCTAGGAAGACCTGGGCTGAGGTGGTGAAGCACGACCTCCAAACATTAGGTCTCACTGAGGCAATGACTTGCGACCGTGACCTTTGGAAATATGTTGTGTGTGAGAAGATCCAGCAAGCCAAGTGAGACCAAAATCCAAGGCCTCTGCCAGGGATGTAGCCAGCCCACTTACGCATAACATTCCTTCATTGGACTCTAAACTCCACTTGCGAAGACATGGTGAGGCAAGTGAAATCGAAATCGAACTAAATTTGTAGGAACACTAAACTTGGCTTGCGAAGATCTGTTGGGGCAAGTGAAAGCAAAATCGTGATGGCACCTGTACCAGTGGAGCACGATTGTTGACAGAGCAGCTGCCTGGCTTCTGTGCCAGTGGCACGTAAATAGTACCAGCGTGATCATTACCAATGTCGCCTTCCTGGCACTTGTGCCAGTGGCATGTGAAAAGACATCCAAGTGAGATCATTGCCAGTGCCGATGGACAGGCTCCTGTGCAGGTGACATGTAAGATACACCATTTCAAGCGTGGTCGTTGCCAGTAAGACATTCGAGTGAGATCGTTGCCAGTGCCGATGGACTGCTTCCTGTGCACGTGGCACGTAAAATAAACCAGTACCCGCCTGACTGGCCCTCGTGCTGGTGGTACGTAAAAGCACCCACTACACTCTCGGAGTGGTTGGCATTAGGAAAGGCATCCAACTGTAGAAACTCTGCCAAATCAGATTGGAGCCTGGTGTCGTCTCCTAGTCCACCAGTCCTCAGTCAAATCGTCCAACCCATGCTAGCATGGAAAGCGGACGTTAAACGATGATGAAGGTATTTAATATATCCATATTCATCTTTGTTGTTAAAGTCCATCAAATGCATGCCACTGACAGTTATTTCTCTCAACTCATTTTTGTTTCTTAATGTTTGAGTGTGTGTACATACTAAAGAATAGAAATACACTGATAAATGGAAGTTTTATTATTTAATATGGAGTTTACCTTTGGCTTCAATTATAACTTTAAATGTTGAGGAATTGATTTATACAGGCTCTGAACATATGTTAAAGGAATTTTGAACCATTCTTCAGATAAAAACCTTCTTTAGGTCTTCCTGCAAAGATGGAAGAGGGAAGCAACTCCTCACTTGTTGCTCCAAAGTGCACCATAAATGTTTGATTGTATTGAGATATGGTCCAAGAGAATTCCACGGTTGCCTAAATCATCACAGAGCCACTTCTATGCTTCATGGTAATAGCCAAACAGTCAGGGCTGATAGCTTCTGCAGGGGGAAAATGAGTGAATGATGATCTATCAAAAAAATTAAATTGCTCCATTGAGCCATTGATGGTCTAAACATCATTTTTTCCATTATAAGTGTCAATATAATGTAGAAGAGGCTTAGCAATTGCAACTCGCCAACGTAGCATCCAGCTCTCAACAAAGAGTTTTAGATGACACGGGATTAGCAAGGCTATATTTTTGCTGTCATAGTTCAATGGTTTTTAGACACAATGCATTTCACTATTATGCAGTTCCTCTTTGAGCTTTGCCTTCTGTTCCGAGCTATACATGCCAGAGCTGGTTTTACCTTGGATTTAGAATGCCAGCATAATTTTATAGACTGTACATCTCAAAATTAACAATTCAGTAGTTTTAATGCCTGAAATTCTAGCCTTCCATGCTCCAACAATTTGTCCTCTATGAAAATCAGATAGGTTATGTATTTTAACTTATTTAAACGTAAATATCTGAAAAAAGAAAAAAAAGCAGAGGATTATATTACAAAGTACAAGGTATACATAATGTATATGAACACATAACCAGACTTGAACAGTTTTCAATTTCTTATATTGTCAATATAAAAAATAGTTAAATAAAAAGTGGTATTTCCATTATTTTGTCCAACTCCTATACATTTACTTGTATATACATATTCATATATGGATGTACATGTGTGTATGTATATTCACATCCGACAATAGAGAGCAGTCGTCATTTTGGCTAATTCTGATGAGAGAGAGGACAGAAGGGGAGAGAGAGAGACATAAAGAGAGAGAGAAAGAAAGAGAGACAAAGAGAGACAGGAAGAGAGGGTGACGGATGATGGAAGGTGAGAGACATAAAGAGAGAGAGGGAAAGAGAAAGAAAGAAAGGAAGAAAGAGAGAGAAAGAAAGAGAGAGGAAAAGGAGGAATGAGAGATAGAGAGAGAGAAAAGGGAGAAAGGAAGGGAGAAAGAAAGAGAGAGAAATAGACAGATAGAGAGATAGAGAGAGAAAGAGAGATAGAGAAACAGAAAGAGACAGAGAGAGACAGAAAGAGAGATAGAGAGAGACAGAAAGAGAGGATACTGAAACATGAATATATACACACGTGTGTGTGTGTGTTCTTTTAGTCTTGCTTCAGTATTTTGACAAAGAAATGTAACGTTTGATGTGTGTGTGGGTGTGTGTGTGGTCTTTTAATGATGGAAAGAGAGAGAAAAAAACAATGAAAGAGAGACAAAGAAAGAAAGAAGGAGGGGAGAAAGAAAGAGAGAGAGAAAGGGAGAAAAGGAGAAAGAGAAGGAAAAAGAGAAAGAAAGAGAGAGAAAATAGACAGACAGGGAAGAAAGCTGGTTTCAGTTTCACTTTGAAGTTTGCAGGACTAAGAAAGAGACAGGTAGGCAGGCAGACAGAGAATATACAGGGAGAAAGAGAAAAGGGGAGACATAGATAGAAAATCATAGAGAGATGATGTCTGGTTTTAATTTCATTTTGTGGAACAAACAGACAGAATCTTTGTTTTATATATATAGATATATAAATATATATATATATGTATATATATGTATGTAGAGAGAGAGAAAGAATGAGGAAAATCAGTGCTCAACACTGCATTAGTGGATATAATTTCTTTATTTGTGAATTAAGTCTACCATTGATTTCTTGTTAAGAAAAGTAGAAAAGTATCCTAGTGTCTTAACAATTTTTCAAGCCAATCACATGGAGAAAGGTGTTTGCCTCCTTTTTGGAAAACAATCTTGTTTCATTCATGAGAGTTCTCATAAATTTGCATAGATAAAACAATGAATTAATGAATCAAAGGATGTTACTCTTGGGTGGCATTTTTTGGATGTTTGTCTCCCTTGGATTTGTCATTTGGGTAAAATTTTTTGTGTGATCAATTTGTTTACAATATTTTGTTTTTGTTCTGGGCATGGTGTTCTTATACTTGTGTGCTGAGGTAGTTCGTCATTGGGGCATATTTCTTCTTTGTGTGAAGTTTGTGTGCTTTGTGTGCTCACATTTAGGAAAAGGGCTATCCTGGTGTAGGATTACCCTCATGGATAGGGGTTCTCCTTTGAAATATTTGAGTGTAAAAATATTGCTTGTGTATGCAGGGAGACAAGGTTTCATCCTCAATGTTTAGTATATATATACATACATATATACATATATACATATATGTATGTATGTATATATACATATATATATATATATATATATATATATATATATATATATATATATATATATATATATATATATATATATATATATATATATATATATATATATATATATATATATATATGAGGGGGAGTGAAAAATTATCTGCACTTTTGCCATAAAATATCTTTATTGTTACACTGCCTTCTGCACATGCATGCTTATAGTTGGTACTTTTGTGGTTGTGTGGTTGAAGTTTGAGCCTGATCAGGTCATTTTTTTTTTTCTGGCTTTACAGTGTAAGCAAGGCCACTCCACCAGCAATATGCACCAAAGAAGAACGAAGAGCAGTGATTTGATTTCTCTGGTCAGAGGTTCCCATGTGCTGAAATTCATTGGAGGCTTTTAGCACAATACATATATATATATATTTAAAGTGTTTTTCTCTTGTAAAGAGAAAAACAACTTGTCATCCCAATATATTAATAATGCAGTTTTTTTATACTTCTTTCCTTTTTCAAAATTAAGATAAACAATGTACTTTTTTAATCTAAAATTTACTCTCTTTTATTTTCTATAATCAGGTAGACTTGAAAAGTCCCTCTTCCAAAATTTACTTGTCCATGATGAAAGATACTCCTCTAATATTGTTTTGATGTGACAGCAAAGAAGAGCACACATTCACTCTCTGCGTGCGATTAGACTCAGAAAAGTTTGTGAGGAACCCATTGACCCAATTTGCTGACTTTTTCTGATGACGCACAGATGTTGATGGATGGTTGAATGACCAAATCCAAGCTTTTCTGTTAGTTCTTCAACAGTTACAATGGGATTTTGTTCCACCAGGGTTTGCAGGATGTTCTCGTCAAGCTCTAGAGATCTTCCAGGATGAAGCTTGTCTTTTAGGCTGTAGTTTCTGGCTCAAAATTTCTGAAACCACTGTTGAAACTGGCTTACACTTATTGTCTGGTCCTCATATACTGCATTAATATTCCTTGTACTTTCTGTTATGTTGTTGCTTTTATTTAACTCATAAAGCAAAATATGTTGAATATGCTCCTTTGTCACTTCCATTGTAGCTTTGAAGAAATAGCTGTTAAAATGAAACTGCACTTTTCAAAACTTGCACTAAGAATAAGGACAAGGTAAAATTACTGTCTGCTTTTATTGCAAGTTGATGCAGGTTGTTTATTCTGTCCTCCTCCAACTTTTAGTTCATGCAATTGAAAAAAACGCAGTGTTTATGGGATGACCCAATATGCATATATAAATGTCCGTCTGTCCTTCCATCCGTCCATATGCTTGAACATAGTAATTATACATAACTCAATATACATATGCTTCAGAACAGAGTGTTAGGTTAGCATGATATGAATTAACTGAATGACAAGGGAACAGAAATTACATAATCAGTTTCATTATCTTACAGCTGTTTCTGCTATAAGATGCAGTACACTCAGAGCTGAGTGCTTGTGCATCATCTTACAGCTTCCTAGGAGTTTTTAAAATGGAATGTATGCTTATTTTGGAAAGCGTTTAAATACATAGAAAAGGTTTGAAACAATAAATATTTGGAACGATACATATTTGGAACAATAAATATACAATAAATATACCTTTGAAACAATAAATATACAGAAATCTGTACACGTTCTCATATATTTTCAATTCCATTATAGCTTTCAGATTTACATTTTTGACTCTTGCTGTCATATTTCTGGTTTGCTTTTAATAGTATTTCATTCCCCTAGCAAGTAACAATTCCTTGTTTTACCCCGGATATAAAAGTTTTGCTCTGCTAATGTCTGTCCATGTTATATAAGAAACAAAAATAAACTTATTTAATGAAATATTTCTTTTCATTTCACTTCGATAGAAAACTAAATTTTTATTAAGAAAATATAATAAGTTCACTTTCCCTGTAGGCACTAAATCTAATTTGTTATAGAGCTGAAATATCAAGGTTGATATTAATTTGTGACTCCTTAATGCAATAGTATTGTTTGGCTTCTATTTCTAACAAGTTCAGTGTGTATGTAGACTCACCACCTTCATTCTTATGTATGCTTGCATGCATATGAATGGATTACTCATAATAATCAAAAGAAGTTGTTTAATTAGTAACATAGAAAATGGTAATAAAAGGAAATATGTTTGAAAAGAAACTCAATGCTCCAGTCAGTAATTTCTGTTTCCTATCAATTAGTTTTTAAAAATAAAACAATAATCAGTTCTTTTTCTTTGAAATTATATTTCTCTTGTCTCTCAGAAATTAAGGCTTATAGGATTTACAACCACAATTGTTTCTTTGCCCATATAATACTTCATTGTCTGAAATGTAAATATATTTTTACATATACTGAAAACATGTATACATAGATACATACATATGCATAGGTACATATAAAAGTGGTGACTTTAGATGACTGCTGAACCACTTAAAAACACAAGTCTTTCTTTCAATTTACATTTGTTAATGCAAAATATAACTGAAAAAAGAAACTTCAAATGAATAGAAAATGTATTTCAGTTGAGAGAGTGCTTTACAAAACCGTTGCTTCTTTTAAATTTAAAAAACAAATTTTTCTTTTTACACATTCTCATTTTCTGAAATGGCAAGATTTCAGAAGAAGAAATATACAAGGGGGTACCCAAAAGTAACCAGAAACGTTCTCTGTGAAACAAGCTTGTTGTAGCTTCCACCACTAGAAACCACTTGATGTGACCCTCAGGCATCAGTCTGCTGACTGGTGGTGATTTCAGTGATACTGCCATGTGGTGTGTCTTTGTTTTGCAGTGCTTCTCCCCTGTTAGCTGATTTTTGTGATGGCTGAAATGAAGAAACTGCATGCTTCCATGAAATTCTGTTTTCTGCTGGGGAAAACAGCAGCCAAAACAGTTGTAATGCTTCAAACAGCTTATAAGGACTCTACTATGTGCAAAACACAAGTTTATGAGTGGTTTTTACTTTAGGAGTGGTCACTCATCACTTAAGAACCAACCTTGTTCAGGGTGGCTGTCAATATCCCAAACAAATGAAAATATCATGAAAATTCATGAACTAATTTTGGAGGAATGTTGCCGAACAACTGACGAACTTGTTAATATGACTGGTGTGTCCTGAAGCTCCTGCCAACAAACTTTTAGCAAAGATTGCAAATGAAAAGAGTTGCAGCAAAATTTGTGCCTTGCTTGCTCATGAAAGATCAAAAGCAGTCATGACTGAATGTGTGTTGTGAACTGAAAGAACAGTTGGAAGTTGACCCAAGCCTATTTTCAAGGTCATCATTGGTGACGAAAGCTGGTGGTTCAGAATTTGCAGATGTGGAAGAGGTGAAGAAAAAAAATGACAGGTGTTAAAAGACATCACTTCACAAGAGTTCCAGCACTGCTTTGAATAGTGGAAAACATGTCTGGACTGATGCATTGCATCATATGGAGAATATTTGGAAGGTGATAAAAGTATAAACATGCATAAACATGTAAAGTGAATAAAATATTGCAAAATTCCAGTTTCTTTTGGGTATTCCCTTGTATATTTTTATTTTCTGAAAATGTTAAATATTTTCATTTGCTTCATTTCCTTTAAGGATATAAATGTTAAAAATGTTTAAGGATAAAAATGCATATAAAATAATTATCAACTTTGATTAATAAACAAAAATGTATTGCTGTTTTATTTATCAAATGCCCCCCGCAAAAATCTTTTGCACTTTCTCCAAGGTTAAAATAAAATTTGCTCCATGACAGAGAATAGAGTTATATCAGATCCAGACAAAAGATGTTTCAAGAACAGCACCATCTCAGATATATCTTACTCACTATTTAGGAAAGATTACAAAGAAAGCGTGATGAAAGAATGAGGCAGGCTTCCACAAAGTAACAGGAAAACACAGACAAAAGTGAACAGAGATGCGAAAGTGACAGAATAAGACACTTTTTTGTGAGGCAAAGATCTAAATCTGTTTCAAACAAACTGAATCAAATTTTCAAAACACTTTCCTTACATCAAACAATTATCAGTTTTATAGAAGATTAAAGTGAATAAATAATGCAGTTTTTTCAATTGCATGAACTAAAAGTCAGAAGGGGACAGAATAAACTACCCACATCAACTTGCTATAAAAGCAGGTAGTAAGTTTACCTTGTCCTTATTTTTAGTGCAAGTTTTGAATAGCACAGTTTGATTTTAACAGTTATTTTTTCAAAATTATAATGGAAGTGACAAAGGAGCATATTCAGCATAATGGAAGTGACAAAGGAGCATATTCAGCATATTCCGCTTTATGAGTTAAATAAAAGCAACAACATAACAGAAAGTGCAAGGAATATTAATGCAGTAATTGGGGATTGGACAATAAGTGTAAGCCAGTGTCAACGGTGGTTCCAGAAATTCCAAGCTGGAAACTACAGCCCAGAAGATGAGCTTCATTCTGGAAGATCTCAAGAGCTAAATGAGGATGTCCTGCAAACCCTGGTGGAACAAAATCCCATTGTAACTGTTGAGTATCTAAAGGTGACGCTTTAAATACAAATAATTACAGAGGTATCAAGTTGTTAGATCAGGTAATGAAAGTCATGGAGAGGGTCATAGCCCAACTAATTAGGGAGCGAGTCAGTCTACATGAGATGCAGTTTGGGTTCGTGCCAGGGAAAAGCACCACTGATGCTATATTTCTGGTAAGACAGCTGCAGGAGAAATACCTAGCCAAGGATAAACCTCTGTACCAGGCTTTCGTTGACATGGAGAAAGCCTTTGACAGGGTCTCCCGATCCCTTATCTGGTGGTCAATGAGGAAACTTGGGATAGAAGAATGGTAAGTGAGAGCTGTGTGAGCCATGTACAGAAATGCTGTCAGTAAGGTGAGGGTTGGCATTGAGTACAGTGAAGAATTCCGGGTAGAGGTAGGGGTCCTCAGCCCCCTCCTATTTATCATAGTCCTCCAGGCGATAACAGAGGAATTCAAGACTGGGAGCTCCTCTATGCTGATGACCTTGCACTAATTGGTGAGTCACTATCAGAACTAGAAGGGAAGTTTCAGGTGTGGATGCAAGGACTAGAATCGAAGGGTCTTAGAGTCAACCTAGCCAAAACCAAAGTCCTTTTAGTAGAAAGTGGGTTATACATCTTTAGACGTATACCTGACTTTCCTACTATAAACTTAGAATATATCGGAACGCTGAACTCCAGACTATCAACTTAAACAGCATTTATTCAGGTGGTAAATATATACATCTTTAGTTCTTGTTGTTACAGCTTCTGTTGTTGGGACGTTGTTATGTAGGTGTGAGCGAGCTGTCGAGCGTAAGTCCGAAAGATGTAGAGAGACAGCTTAACACGTAAAGAGGCTGTCTCCAGAGTTCGAATGTTAGAGACACTCTTGACACGTCCATTGCTCTATGCTGGCCAGCAAGAAAGAGAATGAATTGAGCGGGAACGCTTGGTTGTTTAATTCTACGCATGCGTGAGACTACGCATGCGCACGGCGTTACTACAGTCCTAATAAGTAGGAAGGTAGACAAAACACAAACCCCTTCAGGTAGATGGCCCTGCTCGATCTGTAGAAAAGGTAGAAACTCTATAAGATGCACCCAGTGCAATCTATGGACACATAAGAGGTGCAGCAATATCAAAGGAAGGCTAACTAGGAAGTTAGTTTTTGTATGTGGCAGAGGTTCAGGTGCAATAAACACTGTAAATATGCAGAAAACAACTTCTGCCACATTCCAGGGAGAAAAACTAGACGTAGTTGATAGCTTCTGCTATCTAGGTGACCAAGTTAGTAGTGGGGGTGTGTGCGCTGAAAGTGTAGCTGCTAGAATAAGAATAGCCTGGGCAAAGTTCAGAGAGCTCTTACCTCTGCTTGCGACAAAGGGCCTCTCACTCAGAGTAAATGGCAGACTATATGACGCATGTGTACGAACAGCCATGCTACATGGCAGTGAAACATGGGCCGTGACTACTGAGGACATGCGTAAGCTCACAAGGAATGAAGCCAGTATGCTCAGATGGATGTGTAATGTCAGTGTGCATACTCGACAGAGTGTAAGTACCTTGAGAGAAAAGTTGAACCTAAGAAGCATCAGTTGTGGTGTGCAAGAGAGACGATTGCGCTGGTATGGTCACATGGTGAGAATGGATGAGGATAGCTGCGTGAAAAAGTGCCACACCCTAGCAGTTGAGGGAACCTATGGAAGAGGCAGGCCCAGGAAGACCTGGGAGGAGGTGGTGAAGCACGACCTCCGAACATTAGGCCTCACCAAGGCAATGACTTCTGACCAAGACCTTTGGAAATATGCTGTGCATGAGAAGACCTGGCAAGCCAAGTGAGACCAAGATCCAAGGCCTCTGCCAGGGATGTAGCCAGCCCACTTATGCATAGCTTTCCTCCATTGAACACTAAACTCCGCTTGCAAAGACCTGTTGAGGCAAGTGAAATTGAAATCGAACTAAATTCTATGACTGGCACCCATGCCAACGTCTCCTCCATAGGACACTAAATTCTGTTTGCGAAGCCCTGATGGGGCAAGCAAAAGCGAAATTGTGATGGCACCACCGTTCGAGCGTGATCGTTAACAACGTCGCCTTTCTGGCACTTGTGTCGCAGCTTCGTGTTCCTGGCACTTTTGCCCGTGGCACGTGAAAAGTCATTCGAACAAGATCGTTGCCAGTGTCGCTGGACTGGCTCCTGTGCAGGTGGCACATAAAATTCACCATTCTGAGCATGGCCATTGCCAGTAGCGCCTGGCTGGCCTTCGTGCCGGTGGCATGTAAAAGCACCCACTACACTCTTGGAGTGGTTGGCGTTAGGAAGGACATTCAGCTGTAGAAACTCTGCCAAATCAGATTGGAGCCTAGTGTAGCCATCTGGATCACCAGTCCTCAGTCAAATCATCCAACCCATGCTAGCATGGAAAGCGGATGTTAAACGATGATGATGATGATATATGTAATTATATATATAAATATATATATATATATATATAGTCAGAAGGGAGGCTAGCAGGCAATATAGCCAAGGGAGAAGCAGAAAAGAAGAAGTTTGCCAATGTTCAGTGATGTGAGGACCAAAGAACTGAAGTATTTTGGATTGCAAAACAGTGTGTGAGAGAGAATTGTGATGTCATAGGAGAGAAGTGTGTCTGCATGAATGATGGTGCACTTGCATTTAATGATTCTGCAAAGAGGCCTGGAGATGCCATTATGAAAAACTGCTGAATGTGGAGAATGAATGGGAGGAAGAGAGCCTGTCAAATGTTGACCCAGTTAAGGGACCAGCTACTCAAATTGATAGCACCTTGGTAGATAAAGCAATTAAGGATATGAAGACAGAGAAAGTTTCTGGCCTATCAGAATCACTGCTGAGATGCTTAAAATATCTGGTGGTGTGGGTTATAGTCTAGTCACCCATATAGTCAACTAGGCAATACATGAAGGAGTATACCCAATGACTGGTGTAGCAGCACCATAGTCAACTGCTACTGATGCTTTAGATAGACATAACTTCAGGAGTATCAAATTTCTGGAGCAGGTGATGAAGGTCATGGAGAGGGTCATAGCCCAACTAATTAGGGACAGAGTCCACTTAGATGAGATGCAGTTTGGTTTTGTGCCAGGCAGAAGCACCACTGATGCTGTATTTCTGGTACGGCAACTGCAGGAAATATACCTAGCCAAAGATAAACCTCTGTACTTGGCTTTTGTTGACTTGGAGAAAGCCTTTGGCAGGGTCACACGACCCCTTATCTGGTGGGAATAGACAAGTGGTTAACAAGAGCTGTACAGAGATGATGTCAGTAAGGTGAGGGTCAGCAATGTGTATAGTGAAGAATTCTGGGTAGAGGTAGGGGTCCACCAAGGATCAGTCCTCAGCCCCTTTTATTCATCACAGTTCTCCGGGCAATAACAGAGGAATTCAAGACAGGATGCCCCTGGGAGTTCCTCTATGCTGATGACCTTGCTCACATACCTAAATCACTCCCAGAACTGGAAAAGAAATTTCAGGTGTGGAAGCAAGGTCTAGAATGAAAGGGCCTTAGAGACACTGTAGCAAAAACCAAAGTCCCAGTAAGTTGGAAGGCGGACAAATCGCAAACCCCTTCAGGTAGATGACCCCACTCAATCTGTAGGAAAGGTGTAGGTAGAAACTCCATACGATGTACCCAATGTAAGCTATGGACACATAAGAGGTGCAGCAATATCAAAGGAAGATTAATCAGGATGATAGTTTTTGTGTGCGGAAGATGCACACGTACAATAAACACTGAAGATGTTCAGAAAACAGATTCCATCACATGCCAGGGGAAGAAGCTAGAAGTAGTTGATAGCTTCTGCTACCTAGGTGACCAAGTCTGTAGTGGGGGTGGATGCTCTGAGAGTGTTGCCACTACATTAAGAATAGCCTGGGCAAAGTTCAGAAAGCTCCTACCTCTACTGGTAAGAAAGTGCTCAGAGTGAAAGGTTGACTGTAAGACAGGTGTGTGAACAGCCATGCTACATGGCAGTGAAACTTGGGCCATGACTGTTGAGGACATACATAGGTTTGAAAGAAATGAAGCTAGTATGATACACTGGATGTGTAATGTCAGTGTGCACACACAACAGTGTGTAAATGCCCTGAGAGAGATGTTGGACATAAGAAGCATCAGATGTAGTGTACAAGAGAAACAACTGCACTGGTATAGTCATGTGCTGTGTATGGGTGAGGAGAGCTATATGAAGAAGTGTTACACCCTAACAGTGGAAGGAACCCATGGAAGAGGGAGACCCAAGAAGACATGGAATGAGGTGATGAAGAACAACCTTTGAATATTGAGCCTCATAGAAGTAAAGACAAGAGACTGAGAACTTTGGAGATATGCTGTGATTGAGAAAACCCAGCAAGTAAAGTGAGATTGCATCCATAGCCTATACCAGTGTTGCATAACCAGCCCATTTAAAAGAACCCATGAATCATCAGGCAATACACTGTACTTGAGAAGATGTATTGAGTCAAGTAAAATCAAAAATCAAAAACCAAAAATCAAAATCAAAAGCAAATTAAGATAGAAATCAAAATGGAAATTGTAGTTGTGGCTGATGCCAGTGTTGCCTGAATGGCACCCGTGCTGGTGGCATGTAATAAGCACCATTCAAGCGTGGGTAAATGCCAGTGGTGCCTGACTGGCTCCCCATGCCAGTGACACATTAAAAGCACCCGCTACACTCTCGGAGTGGTTGGCGTTAGGAAGGGCATCCAGCTGTAGAAACACTGCCAGATCAGATTGGAGCCTGGCACAGCCTATTTGCTTGCCAGTCTCCAGTCAAGCCGTTGAACCCATGCCAGCATGGGTTAAATGATGATGTTGAAGATGATGATGATGATGATGATATATATATATATATATATATATATATACATATATATATATATATATGTATATATATATATATATATATATATATATATATATATATATATATATATATATATATATATATATATAATATCTATATAAATAAGGATAAGATCGTTATTTTAGATAGCGATCAAATCTAGTGGCAGTATGGGAAGAAAAAACCTTATAGGTTATAGTAATTATTAAAATGATAAAATTATAAATAAGGTATCTAAGAGATACCACCAAGCTTGAAATAACAGTCAAAACCACATCAAGTATTCAATACATCACAAGGTGAAAAGGTAAAAGACAAATAAACTAGTAAAAATTGGATAATTCCAGACCCTGGAATTACATATATCATCATCATCATCGTTTAACGTCCGCTTTCCATGCTAGCATGGATTGGACGATATGACTGAGGACTGGTGAAACCGGATGGCAACACCAGCCTCCAATCTGATTTGGCAGAGTTTCTACAGCTGGATGCCCTTCCTAACGCCAACCACTCAGAGAGTGTAGTGGGTGCTTTTACGTGTCACCTGCATGAAGGCCAGTCAGGGAGTACTGGCAATGGCCACGCTCAGAATGGTGTATTTTATGTGCCACCCGCACAGGAGCCAGTCCAGGGGCACTGGCAACGATCTCGCTCGAAAAGCCTACGAAGGCCAGTCAGGCAGTACTGGCAATGAACACGCTCAAAATGGTGTATTTTATGTGCCACCCGCACAAGAGCCAGTCCAGGGCCACTGGCAATGATCTCGCTCGAAAATCCTTACACATGTCACGGGCACAAGTGCCAGGAAGGCGACGCTGGGCACAGGTGCTATCCCGATTTCGCTATTCACTTGCCCCAATAAGACTTCACAAGCTGAGTTCCGTGTCCAATGAAGGAGACAACGTTGGCACGGGTGCCAGTCGTCGAATTTAGTTCGATTTCACATGCCTCAACAGGTCTTCGCAAGCGGAGTTTAGTGTCCAATGTAGGAAAGGTACGCATGAGTGGGCTGGCTACATCCCTGGCAGAGGCCTTGGATTTAGGTCTTACTTGGCTTGCCAGGTCTTCTCACGCACAGCACATTTCCAAAGGTCTTGGTGAGAAGTCATTGCCTCGGTGAGGCCCAATGTTTGAAGGTCTTGCCTCACCACCTCAGCCCAGGTCTTCCTGGGCCTACCTCTTCCACGGGTTCCCTCAACTGTTAGGGAGTGGCACTTTTTCACGCAGCTATCCTCATTCATTCTCACCACATGTCCAAACCAGCACAATCACCTCTCTTGCACACCACAACTGATGCTTCTTATGTTCAGCTTTTCTCTCAAGATACTTACACTCTGACGGGTATTCACATTGACATTACACATCCATCGGAGCACACTGGCTTCATTCCTTGCGAGCTTACGCGTGTCCTCAGCAGTCACAGCCCATGTTTCACTGCCATGTAGCATGGCTGTTCGTACACATGCGTCATACAGTCTGCCTTTTACTCTGAGTGAGAGGCCCTTTGTCGCCAGCAGAGGTAAGAGCTCTCTGAATTTTGCCCAGGCTATTCTTATTCTAGCAGCTACACTTTCAACGCACCCACCCCCACTACTAACTTGGTCACCCAGATAGCGGAAGCTATCAACTACCTCTAGTTTTTCTCCCTGGAATGTGGCAGAAGTTGTTTCCTGTTTGTTTACAGTGTTTATTGCACCTGAACCTCTGCCACATACAAAAACTAACTTCCTAGTTAACCTACCTTTGATATTGCTGCACCTCTTATGTGTCCATAGCTTGCACTGGGTACATCTTATAGAGTTACTACCTACTCCTTTTCTACATACTGAGCAGGGCCATCTACCTGAAGGGGTTTGTGTTTTACTTGCCTTCCTACTTATTAGGATTTTGGTTTTAGCTAGGTTGACTCTAAGGCCCTTTGATTCTAGTCCTTGCTTCCACACCTGAAACTTCTCCTCTAGTTCTGATAATGACTCACCAATTAGTGCAAGGTCATCAGCATAGAGGAGCTCCCAGGGGCATCCTGTCTTGAATTCCTCTGTTATTGCCTGGAGGACTATGATAAATAGGAGGGGGCTGAGGACAGAACCTTGGTGGACCCCTACCTCTACCTGGAATTCATTACTGTACTCATTTCCAACCCTCACCTTACTGACAGCATCTCTGTACATGGCTCGCACGGCTCTCACTAACCATTCTTCTATCCCAAGTTTCCTCATTGACCACTAGATAAGGGATCGGGGGACCCTGTCAAAGGCTTTCTCCATGTCAACGAAAGCTAGGTACAAAGGTTTATCCTTGGCTAGGTATTTCTCCTGCAGCTGTCTTACTAGAAATATGGCATCAGTGGTGCTTTTACCTGGTACGAACCCAAACTGCATCTCATCTAAATTGATTCGCTCCCTAATTAGTTGGGCTATGACCCTCTCTGTGACTTTCATTACCTGATCTAACAGCTTGATGCCTCTGTAATTATTTGTATCTAAAGCGTCACCTTTACCTTTGTAGCAGTTGACTATGGTGCTGCTGCACCAGTCATTGGGTATGACTCCGTGTATCACCTGGTTCGTAATACGAGTGACAAGGCTATAGCTGACACTGCCAGATATTTTGAGCATCTCTGCAGTGATTCCTGATGGGCCGGACGCTTTCCCTGTCTTCATACTCTTAATTGCTTTATCTACCATGGTACTGTCAACTCCCATTCATTCTCTTTATTAAGCAATCTATCGTAGTGGTATCTCCAGACCTCTTTCTTTGCAGCCTTATTTAGTGCAAGCGTACCATCATCCATGCGAACACATTTCTCTCCTACGACATCACTGTTCTCTCTCCTACACTGTCTTGCAACACGAAATATCTCAAGTCTTTGGTCCTCACGGCGCAGAACATTGGCAAATCTTTTCTTATCTGCTTCCCCTCTGGCTAAATAAACCTGTCACCTAGCTTCCCTTCTGGCAGATTGGTACAATTCCCTGCTACCACCGTTCTTCCAGTCCTTCCAAACTTGTTTCTTTTGTCTAATAGCCCTGTCTACCTCCTTGTTCCACCACCACATATATATGTATACACACACACACACACACACACACACACACACACACACACAGATATATATATATATATATATATGTATGTATACAGGGTTAGCCAAGAGTCACCTGATAGTAAATCAAAATTTCATAAATAATATCTGTAATTCTGTACTGATTCGACTGAGAAAATGTGTTGCTCAAGAAGGACTTCAGTTTGAACAATTTTCATGATGTTTCATATAGTGTAAAGTGTAGGAACTAAATATTTATACTGTGTTTATATTAAATTCCAATACATATGATCTGTATTACTAGTAATACTGAGAAATGCAATGAGCAATTAACCACTTCACTGGAAGCTGACTTGATAATGATAATCTTCATGGAGCTCTAACTCATGCAGTAGTAAAGTAGTCGTACATCTAACTGTAGACATAAGATATATATATATATATCAGAGATTTAACATTGCTTGTTTTCACTTTTTCGATATCAGTGAATAATTTCACTGGAAAAAGTTATATATATTTGCCAAGGGATGTCTTTTGCATCGAAGGTCGGCGATTGTCGTACGCTGAAGAAGGGAAATAACCCTGAAACTCGAGTACATACGTATCGTAGATCAAGATGGGAAAGATAACTTCCCTTGGCAAATACAGACAGGACACAGATGTGTGTCGATAGCCAGCTGGAGGAGATGTCCTCCTGGGGCTAAAAGCAACAGTAACATCCACCCCTCGGGGTCAGCCACATTTAAGTGGCAAATATACTTCACTATATATATATATATATATATATATATATATATATATATATATATATATATGTGTGTGTGTGTGTGTGTGTGTGTATGTATGTATGTATGCCTGTATGTACATACATACGTGCATACATGCATATATACATATGTATGTATAAGGCTCCCATGACCAAGGAATAGCTATGTCTCTACATGCATGTTTCTCTAAACATATTGAAAGGCTGTCAAATAATATGTTGAAAGCTTAGTGACTGGGTACTGCAAGTATTTATTATGAGAGCTCTGACAGTAATTTTGATATTAAGGAAATACCTTCTCTTAGAAGGCCAATTCTTACCAACAAGCTGGCAAGATTGTAAAAAGCATTTATCGAAACACAAACAAGCAAAGTTAAGGTCAATAACTACTGACAACACATCTGCACATATGCAGATCTTCTCATTGCAATGTGAACAAGAACAATATGCCATAGTATATATGTGGAAAATTCTAGAATATTTGGTTACAAAGTTTGGAATAAAAAAGAAAGAGAATAGTTTTTGGAAGCACTGACAAATCACAAAACTCCAACACTCCCTCAAGTTTCATGCCAAACTCAATTTTGACATTTCTTTTTCATATCTGGTCATGTATGTGGAGTGTTGGGTGTTTTTGCATGTGTGTGTAGATAAATATTTACACACACACACACACACACACACGCACACACGCACACACACACACATAAATGTAGCCTTTTCTTATTCAAAGCCTGACCACTTTTCATTAGATGTGCTGTTTCCATACATGAGCACATAAGTGACTTTTGAGTTCCAAGAGCTGTTTGAAATTTCCATTACAAACAGTGCAAATATATCTCACCTCAAATGGCAAGGTGTTGTTCATCTTGTCTGGTTTATGGATATTTAAATGCCTTTTTGAACTTGTACAAAACTTACATATCTTATTACAAAAATAGCATCTGAGCATATTTGTTAGAATGATCTTTCTGTCATTTGGGCCAACTGTATGAAGACGAATTCTGAGATGTAAAGTAATTAAGCCAGCTTTAAGCATCTGAAGAATGACTCTATTCTCTATTCTGTAAGGTATTATTTTTCTGTTGTTTGCTTTTCATTTTTGTTTGTTTTCTTCACTGTGAGATACCCAGACACAGTCAGCAGCATTAAAAATGCGAGTAACAGGATGGAAACTGAAAAGTAGTGTCAGGAATTAAACAGAAAGATTTAGAGAATCATAAGATGGAGATACAGCAGGATTTGATAGGAGGGGGAGATACAGCGCTACTTCATGTGATGCATGGATAAGCAGAAGAGATAAGATGATGCTTAGAAGCTGAGGACATATCTGCAAAGAAATATGTTCAATGCACTATGGTTACCTAGGTAGCAAAATTTAATTACTACTCCTAAGGAGTCACCTAAGCATTTGATATAATCTGTTTTACAAGCACTCTTAGTGCTTACTGTCCTAGAGCACTTGCTGCATATGAAGTCTACATCTGTTAGCCTACCTTGGATCCCAATACACCATCTTTTTATGTCCATTGTTTACTCTTGTAGTAGAAAGTGGGTTATACATCTTTAGATTGTATACTTGACTTTCCTACTATAAAATTAAAGAATATAGACGGAACGCTGAACTCCAGACTATCAACTTAAACAACATTTCATTTAGGTGGTAAATATATACATCTTTAGTTCTTGTTGTTACAGCTTCTGTGTGTATGAGCATAGTTGTTGGGACGTTGTTCTGTAGTTGTGAGCGAGCTGTCGAGTGTAAGTCCGAAAGATGTAGAGAGACAGCTTAAACATACGTCCATGCTCAATTGCTGGCCAGCGAGAAAGAGAATGAATTGAGCGGGAACGCTTGGTTGTTTAATTCTACGCATGCGTAAGACTACGCATGCGCACGGCGTTACTACAGAGCTCCCTTGCCAGTGCGGAAACGCACGATGAATGAAATCTGTTAGAACGCCTGAGGCAGGATGGCCACTGAAAACCACCCACAAGATGTGGTACAAACACACACAAAGAAAATTCAAAGAAATGAAATGTACACTTGTGAAATACATGCATGCAACGTATAAATGAAATGACAATGACAAAACAACCATGATGACAACTGTCCAGGAAACTGGAATCACGCGATGTAAAAGTCTGAGTGTTTGTTTTCCCTGAAAGGAAAGAAAATGTATGAGTGCACAAGTGTGTGTGTGAGAAAAAAACACAGAACAAGTGAAAGTGTCTGTAGTATAGACTGCGAAAAGTCCCAAAACACCGAGATAGAGTACATTGATGAAGACGTCGGCGCAGGAACTGCTATAGCTGTGTTCTGTATGTGTGGTGGTAATGATCTGTTGAAACTTGGCGACGTCGGGGGGAATGCTTGTAGTTGGTAGTAGTAATTGTTGTCGTCACGGTGGTAATCTTGGTTGGCGCACGACGCTGGTGGCGAAAAGGCTGTTTGGTGATGAGTGTTTGAAGAGGTACGCTTTTACAGAACGATCGACAGACAAATCTCTGTACGACCATTAGCGAAAACCTCGAAGAAAAATTTTCTTAACCCAAGATGAAAAAACGACCGTGCGAACTCAAAAAGGAGAAATGGTGACGAATGGAATAACAGAGGACTCCTTTTATTTAAACGTGTCACACGGTCGAAACCAAAATATATATCAAAGATGATATACAAGTAATTACGTTATACTACGAACATTAGTGAATTCGTAAATACCAGTAATGAGACGATAGAACAAAAAAACAACCGTATGAAATGAATAACAAGAGTTATTGTGTGGCATAAAAGATGTATGTGTATGTGAGAGTGTGAATGCGACATATAAGAACATAATAAAAAACAGGCCGTATTTGTTCTGTAGTCGGGTTCACCAGTTATAAGTTGGTAGTCCAGAATTCATGCTGCGTTTTTTCTTCGTCCGGGGTCACCACTTTAGTAGAAAGTGGGTTATTGCAGCTCAGCGGGCTGCATGATCGAATCACGTCGGGGGTCACCAGTATAGTTGAAAGTCCAGAGTCCATGCTGCGTTTTTCTTCATCGGGGGTCACCAGTATAGTAGAAAGCAGGGTTATTGCAGCTCAGCGGGCTGCGTGTTCGAATCACGTCGGGGTCACCAGTATAGTAGAACATCGGTATTTGCAGCTCAGTGGGCTGCGTGATCGAATCACGTCGGGGTCACCAGTATAGTAGAAAGTGGGTTATACATCTTTAGATTGTATACTTGACTTTCCTACTATAAAATTAAAGAATATAGACGGAACGCTGAACTCCAGACTATCAACTTAAACAACATTTTATTTAGGTGGTAAATATATACATCTTTAGTTCTTGTTGTTACAGCTTCTGTGTGTATGAGCATAGTTGTTGGGACGTTGGTCTGTAGTTGTGAGTGAGCTGTCGAGTGTAAGTCCGAAAGATGTAGAGAGACAGCTTAAACATACGTCCATGCTCAATCGCTGGCCAGCGAGAAAGAGAATGAATTGAGCGGGAACGCTTGGTTGTTTAATTCTACGCATACGTAAGACTACGCATGCGCACGGCGTTACTACACTCTAAGCACATTTTATGGAGTCTATCAATTCCTTTCCTACAAGCAGAACATGGTACTGATTAAAACTTTTGTCTTTCCTAAGTTTACTCTTTAAGACCATTCAATTCCAGAATTTACTTCCAAGTCTGGAATTTCCATTGTTCTTTTCCTTAATAGCAAGTCTGCTATGGAGAATCCTTGAATCTTGAGATTATCTCCCTTTCCCAAGTGGTGCTGGTCTTAATTGCCATTTGGTAATTATGATTCATCCTCTGGTGGCAAAGATATTTTTAATAAATCATGAATTTATGTTGCATGGTATTTGATATGCCTGTGTGTGGTCAAGTACACACATACATATATACATATTTACATACATATGTATACAAATATAAATGTATCTGTCTGTCTGAGTGCATTCTACCTGTCTAACTATGTGAATGTTAGACAAGAAGACAGAATGAATGTGAGGAATAGGATTCCTAATGCTGAAGATTGTACAAGTGATATCCATAAATTTTTGCCATATATGGGTATCAGTGAATGATTTACTGTCTGTAATGTAATTGCTGCTGGCTACTGTGTATCACATAAAAACTTGATTGGTTAGGTGATTAGTTGCAATTTCTAGTAGTCTGGTTGTCAATTTGTAGATGTGTAGTGATAAAGAATTTGTTGTGTTGAACATTGGGTGTTATTTGTGAGATGGTTGTTGAGCAGCTCACTTTTGCTGTTAAGGTCACCAGTTTGTGGTTGTCAGGGTTGTCAGTTTGTAATATTTGGTTCACTTCCAAATTATACTGAGGCTGACTTTCTCTTTCATCCTTTTGAGGTCAATAAAATAAGTACCAATCAAGCACTGGGATCAATGTTATTGACTTGACCCCTTCCCCAAAATTGCTGGCCTTGTGCCAGAATTTGAAATTGATATTTAGTTCACATTTGTTGTCAGGTTTACTGCTTGTGATTTGATTGAGTGGTTCACATTCACTGTCAGGTGTTACCAGTTTGTGATATTGTGGTTCTGGTGTCAGCATTAAAATAACCAGTTTGTAGGGCTGGTTACCAATTTGGTATTGGCAGGTGTTTGAGTGGAAAAGTTCCAGTTGATTTCCTTTCACCAGTTGATCCAATGGTACCTTGTGTTGCTGGCTGTAGTGTCTCAACAGTTGGAGAAGAGGAAGTAACTTGAGTTGCAGTTGACATTGTTAATGATGGTGTAGTTATTGCATAAAAAACTTGTTAGGCAGTGAGCTGGCAGAAACGTTAGCACGCCAGGTGAAATGCTTAGTGGTATTTCGTCTGCCACTACATTCTGAGTTGAAATTCCACAGAGGTCGACTTTGCCTCTCATCCTTTTGGGGTCAATAAATTAAGTACCAGTTACACACTGGAGGTTGATGTAATCGACTTAATCCCTTGTTTGTCCCCTCTATGTTTAGCCCCTTGTGGGCAGTGAAGAAATAAGAAACTTGTTATGCTGAATGCCAGTAGGTAGTCTGTGAGAATGTATGGTTGAAAAGAGGAGAAAATGTTATGTGGTCATATCTAGCAAGAGGAGAAAATGTTATGTCTTTGTGCTTGGTGAAAGATCTTTTTAAATGAAGTCAAAATGGCAAGACTACCAACTATCCAAGAAATTCTCTTTAAATCCCCTGGCTTTTCTGACACCTTATGCTTTGTATTTCCTGTTCATTTCTATTTGCAACCTTGATTTGGTGCAAAACTGCATGAACTTTTCCATTAATCTTAACACCACACAAATGTACCAGAAAAATGATTGGCTGAAAAATGGGCCAAGATCACCTGATATGGACAATTGCAGCCAAATCTAGAAACTTTATATGTTGTAGCCTTTTCTTGTTACTGAACAGATAGGGTTTTAAATGCTGAGCACTGCTACACAGTAAAATGTTTATCCAGGAAAAATTATTTTCAAATACATAGACTTTTGATAATAGCTGCTGTTCTCTTTTTGATAGCAGGACATTGTCTTCCATTTATATTTAGTGTCACTCTTGTAGTGAGAGAGTAACTACTGAAGCCGAGTCACTCTACTATCAGTGGCATTTGGAATTTACAGTGTACAGTACAGAATCAGCAATTATTTTCTTCAGATTTTCAAGAGCCACAATTGCTTCAGAAGATAAAGATGAGAAAGATAAATTAAGCTGAGGTTGTATTATATCAACAACCTTTGAAGTCTGCCCCACATAATAAGCAAATAATCCAATAATTTGGAACAAGCTCTTAGATTCTGAAGAAGCTTTTAAGTTTCATTAATAGTTCCGTTTGTTAGGGAACAGCAGAAAGTGATTCTTATTAGATTTTCTTTACATATATTTATCATTATTCACAGCAAACCCATAATTCCTGGTACATATTAGGAATCATTATTGATTCTTGCCATGTTCTGTAACGTTTTTTTTATATTCTACATATAACAAAATCAACAAGATACAATAAACATAACTTCATTTATTAAACTCAAAGTCAGTCTAATGGATTGGAATATCCGACCATTGGCCTTAAAAGACAGTGAAAAGTTTTAAGCCTGTTAAAAAAAAGTTGATAGGAAACCATTTTTAAATTTACCAAACTAAAAAATTGAAAAGCAAACCTTATCTTGAGCAAGGTCCTTCATGGTAGGCACAGTGTCTTCTACTATAGCCTTGAACCAACCAAAGCCTTGTGAGAGGATTTGGTAGATAGAAACTTTAAAAACAGGCTGTCGTGTGTGTGTGTGTGTGTGTGTGTGTGTGTGTGTGTGTATACTTGTGTGTGTGTGTATGTGTGTGTGTGTTTGCTGGTCTGTGTTTGTTCCTCCCAACATCGCTTGACAACGGATGGAGGTGTGTTTACATCCCCGTAACTTAACAGCTGAGCAAAAGAGACCGATAGAATGAATACTAAGCTTACAAAGAATAAGTCCTGGGATCGATTTGTTCAACTAAAGGTGGTGCTCCAGCATAGCCACAGTCAAATGACTGAAACAAATAAAAGAATGAAAGAATAAAAGAATATATATATATATATATATATATATATATACATATATATGAGGGAACCCGCGGAAGAGGTAGGCCCAGGAAGACCTGGGCTGAGGTGGTGAGGCAAGACCTTCGTACATTGGGCCTCACCGAGGCGATGACTACGGACCGAGACCTTTGGAAATGGGCTGTGCGTGAGAAGACCCGGCAAGCCAAGTAAGATCGTTGCCAGTGCCCCTGGACTGGTTCTTGTGCGGGTGGCACATGAGATGCACCATTTTGAGCGTGGCCGTTGCCAGTACCGCCTGACTGGCTCCTGTAGGATTTTCGAGCGAGATCGTTGCCAGTGCCCCTGGACTGGCTTGTGCGGGTGGCACATAAAAGACACCATTTCGAGCGTGGCCGTTTTCGTGCGGGTGACACGTAAAAGCACCCACTACACTCTCTGAGTGGTTGGCGTTAGGAAGGGCATCCAGCTGTAGAAACTCTGCCAAATCAGACTGGAGCCTGGTGTTGCCATCCGGTTTCACCAGTCCTCAGTCAAATCGTCCAACCCATGCTAGCATGGAAAGCGGACGTTAAACGATGATGATGATGATGATGATGATATATATGCATATATATGCATCTCTCTCATCTCTCTCTCCCTCACTGTATGTACATGGATATATCTATAACTAAAGTTTATTTTAGAAGTGTTGAGATGTATTATAAAGCTAGATATATATATCCTAAATTTGCAGAAGAATTTGTCATTGGGTCAGTTTAGCTTAATGGTAAAGCACTAGATGCATAATCACAAGGATGTGAGTCTGAGTCACATGGCAGGCCACTGACAGATTTTTCTGCAAAATATGGAGAGTTTATCCTGTTCATTCTATATTATTAGCATTATCCTGCGTTTGAGAATAAAATTATTTCCTTATCTGTATCTTTCAATACATCTCAATGCTTCTAAAGCAAACTTTGTTTGCTGACTTTCAATGTAAGTTGAATTTAACATCTATATCTATATCTATCTATCTATCTATCTATCTATCTATCTATCTATCTATCTATCTATCTATATATATATATATATATATATATATATATATATATATATATATATATATATATATATGTATATAGTTGTCACTAAATCCACTCAAAAGGCTTTGGTTGGTCCAAGGCTATAGTAGAAGACAGAGATTATAATTGCCTAAAAACACTGATCAAGAATTCCTCATACTGTCCAGTCAGTTTTGGCAATTACTGTTGCCTCATCAGTAAGGGCTGGCTCAACTTTGGCAGATTCTGGACTGAATTCCCTGTTAGTATATATAATCACTACATACTGCTGTCTATATTAATCTTCTGTAATACATATAGCGGTTCACTGAATGATCCACGAAATTTTGCGGTGAAAACAAATACTGACAGTGTATTCAATCTGGAATTGGCCAAAGTCGAGCCAGTCCCTACTGATGAGGTAATGGAAATTGCCAAAACTGACCAGTCACTATAAGGAATTCTTGATCGGTGTTTCTGGGTGATTATAGTCCCCGTCAGTATATATCATTCATTCATCATCATCGTTTAACGTCCGCTTTCCATGCTAGCATGGGTTGGACGATTTGACTGAGGACTGGTGAAACCGGATGGCAACACCAGGCTCCAGTCTGATTTGGCAGAGTTTCTACAGCTGGATGCCCTTCCTAACGCCAATATATATATGTATATAATTATGTGCTTTGATAACAACATTAGAGCTTTTTAGCTCTTATTTTTAGCAAGAGTGGCTGTGCGGTAAGTAGCTTGCT